>NW_009725288.1:0-586 GCF_000703405.1 Apaloderma vittatum
TGCTCTGCTCTGGTGAGACCCCTCCTGGAGTGCTGCATCCAACAGAAGCACATGGATCTCTTGGAGAGGGTCCAGCGAAGGGCCACAAAGGGCTGGAGCACCAGTCCTGGAAGGACAGGCTGAGGGAATCGGGTCTGTTCAGCCTGGAAAACGCTCCAGGGACACTTTATAGTGGCCTCCCGCTAGGGAGGTGGTTGAGGCGCCATCCCTGGATGTGTTCAAGTGTCATTTAGATGTGGTGTTGGGTGACATGGTTTAGGGGTGACCTTGTAGTGTAGGGTCAGTGGTTGGACTTGATGATCCCAAGGGTCTTTTCCAACCTGAATTGTTCTATGATTCTAGCGGTGCACTCAAGAGGAAGACTTTATTTGGCGGGAAGGAGGATGACAAGGAGCTTGTTCTACTTAGAAGGAAGAGGCACCCAGGGAAGGGCCTGCAGGCGAGCTGAGCGAGCAGAGCTCAGGGCAGAGAACAGACATGGCAGCTAGATGTTCACTCTCGGAAAACACCGCCCCGCTGTGTGCCGGAAAGACTTAACTTCCCTCATCGAGCGCTAACCAGCCTTGGCGGGCTTGCCGCCCCGGGG
>NW_009725289.1:0-3883 GCF_000703405.1 Apaloderma vittatum
GCAGGTCCTCGACTAAGCCCGCCCAGGCACTATGTCTGCCTGACTCTTAAATAGCTCCAGGGACTCAAATACCCCACCACTGCCCCGGGCAACCCCTTCCAATGCCCGGTAGTGCTTTCAGTAAAGAAATTCTTAATACGCAACCTAAACCTCCCCTGGTGCAACTTGAGGCCGTTTCCTCTTGTCCTATCACCGGTTACTTGGTCAAACCGACCGGCCCCTGTAGAGAGCGAGAAGGTCTCCCCTCGGCCTCCTTTCCTCCAGGCTGAACAACCCCGGTTCCCTCGACAGCTCCATGTAAGGTTTGTTCTCCAGACCCTTCACCAGCTTGGTTGCCATTCTTTGGACACACTCCAACACTTCAGTGTCTTTGCAGGGAGTGCCCTTCCCTTGATAGGGTTTTCCCCATCCTGGCAGAGGTGCAGGTGTCCCTTGGGCTGTCCCCCATCCCAGGGCCTTCAGAGTTGCTCTTCCCCTCCCCAGCATGATGTGGGGATGTCCCCTGTCCTGACACGACTTCCTGGGAAGATCAGTCCTACCCCTAGGCGGGACTGTGGTTACTGTCATTCCAAAACCAAGGACAGGAGATGCTCTTCCCTCGGGTGTTCATGACCTCCACAGACTGAACTCCTGCTTCTCCCATGCCAGGTGCTGCCCAGTCTCCTCTCCGTCACCACGGAAGGCCTGTACTCCATCGTGCAGGAAAACTTATGTCTGCCAAGCATAGGAAATCCAGCTCCCCTGCGGAGGGAAGACGAAAACACACCTAAATACCCATCGGCGTGGCACAGGTGGGCACTGGGGTGTTGGGGCAGGGCGGGAGGCCTCAAGATGCTAACGACACTAGCAGCTTTATGTCAGGACAATTGTGATAACCAAATCTCATGCTTCACATCCCCAGTTGATCAGGGTTGGGTTCCTGGGTGCGTAACTGCCTGAATATATTGTGGGATTTTCCTCCTCTGCTTTCCTGTGCAGCATCGATGTGGTCACAGCTAGAAACCAACCATCGCTCTGACACGGTGAAGGGAACCCTTCACAGGTGCCGCTCCGCATCTGACAGAGCAGGGAACTGTTTTTAAAAAATAGGCCTTAGCTGGTAATAACTGCTCCTTTTCCCTAGGCAAAGTGACAGGTGGCACTTTCCCACGCACAACGGAAACCTGCACCACGGTCAATGCCCTACATGGAAGATGCATTTTCCACTTGACGTAAGATAAGGCTGAACTGTGCCTCCAGTTGCTGTCCATATCTTTGTCTGATGGAAAAAATATGATCTTGAGATAATAAGAAAGTATGGAAATGCCTGAATAGCTCCAGTGGTCTCAAATGGGAGCAAATAGCAACAACAAAGTGTCAATTTTTCCTATAAGTCTGGAGTTAAGGACAACACAACAGTGTAAATGGAAAGTCATGCCTTCTTATCTTCAACCATTATGTGTCATCTGGAGACTTTCCCCTTTTTTCTCTAAGGGCTGGAGACAAAGTTTTATTTTATTCTGCATAAATCCTTGGTGTTGAGAAAAGTATAATGATTCTTAAAAATAACTTTATTCATAAAAAGCTGTAGCCATCAACTTTTGGCATCTAGCATTATTAGCATTGGCTCAGAGAACACAAAACCAATTTAAGCGTTCCCTTTCATGAAATAACCAATTTAAGCAACCAATTTAACTTGGCCAATAGGTACGATCCCTAGCAAATGTGATATTGTTGCAGCTGGATGTTCAGCTACAGTTTGGGCGGGTTAACTCTGGAGTGAGAGGAAGGAGCCTTTATCAAATTGCCTAGAGCAGCAGAATGAAATACACCCTGCAGCTCACTCATATCAGGAACGTGTCATGCCTGGCCTCTTTCCAGCAGGCCGGGAAGAACAGCAGCTGCCCTGTCAAGTTCAGGGAGAGCCTGACATTACTGGGCAGTGGGCAGTATCTGTGGAGAGACTGTGCAACCGCAGAAGTGTTTCAAGATCTGATTTTATTGTAGTTACCAAAGACATTTCTCATGAATGGCCACTATCAGTGTTTGCCATTAAAAGTAGCATCCAACAGCTACGTTTCTGATTGCATGCAAAAGTTGTTGGCTTCATGTCGGTGTGATTCCTCCCCAGCGGACAAAAGCTTTAGTCCTGTTTTGGCCTTCTGGGTGAGCAATTTCTTTGTTTCTCCTGCCAACTAGCACATTCCTAGATCCAAAGTATTCCTGGTCCTGCTGGCACCTCGTTATGGAGGGAAGAACAGATTTACAAAAGCAGAAATATTTGCTGATATTACAGGAAGTTGGTTAGATGAGATCAGCAACAGATTTAGTAGATGACCAGTTCGGTTCTTGCTGGTACAGGGGCCACCAAAGTTTGCAGGGCAGGGTGAAGGGAGGGGGTTCAGAGGTGTCTGGGAGGTGCACGTTTTCTGGCTAGATGAAGCGCCAGGTGGGAGAGCCAATGTTCTGTTTTCTCTGGTATGCAGAGCTTTTTAGAAGGGAGAATAATTTAATAAATATATTTTGTCTCTGAGTAGATTCCTGATCTCATCATTATTTTGCCCTCTGCTGCCAGTCGGACATATCTCAGGGCTCAGGCCCAGTGAACCATGGCCTGTGTGAGCAGCAGTTGGAGGTAACTTTATTATCAGACTTAAAAACTTTGCCTGGTAACCACGTGCCCCCAGTGGCAAGATACCTGGAGATAAGAATTGAGTATCTCTCCTCCTTTGGAAACACTTGGAATAGTATGTTCCGAGTCAGATCTTCAGGTCACCACCCCTTCACCAGTCCCCCTCTTCCGCCCATTTTTTCCTCTCATCCTTGCCATTGCTGCTGGGTGACTCACAGGGAATTAGCAGAATTTATCTGCTGGTTTTGTTTTTTTTTCCACGAGACAAGCCTCTTCAAAAAGCAAAGAGCACAATGAATTTTCAGCAGATTAACAACTGAGACCAGTAGGACTCCCTTGTGACCAGAAATTAGTCTGTGCAGACAGAATGGGAAAAAATGGAGAATTCAAGGCATATTAACCTGGTCCTGAGATGAGCACCAACATTTTTAATTAAGAGGAAAATTGAAAAGGAATATCTCATTAGATGATATATAGAGCATTCACCAAAATACAAATTTAGCGTGGAAGCATCCCATCTTCATCATGGCTACAGAGGAATCCTCCGCTCTGACTAGTAATTTAAATAGCCCAGAATTATTTTTCCAGCCTAACGTTTCAAAGGGGAGAGGAAGCTGAAGGTACCAAAGCAACATGTAAAAAGAGACACACCCTTAAAAGAAACAGGGAAGAGATGTTGTTTGTTGCAAGATACCTTTTTTGATAATGTTCTCCATCTCGCTGACTTTTCCAAAAATTATTTATCAAAGTGATTCTCAGCAGTGACATTGTCCATGGATCTTGGAAAGTGGCGTCCATTTACTTACTTGTTTCAAGACTGGGACTTCCTGGATGATCAGTTTGCCCCAAGTTCTCCCCCTGCTCAACTTATAAATGACAATTTACTTACCTAAACGAACATAAGCAAAACCTCTGACCTGATGCACTCCTCTGGAGCTCTAGGTAACTTCCTTTTTCACGGAGGTCTTGTAGGAGAAGATGTACATTTCACGTACATTGTAGGAGAAAGGTTTTCACACTCGAGATGGAGGGGGGGGGAAGGAATTCCAGACATTTTGCTCTTTATTCAGTAGTACGAGCAATGGTAACTGACACAGGAATTACATGATTACTACAAAGAGCCAGTGTTGGCTTATCACAAAATGCCAGCCATCCTCAGACACACCAACACGGACCTTGCTGCAGACAACGCCGCACTTTGGGCTGGTATTTATGGCATTTATCAGCTTTTGTTTGCAAACATCCGTTAAGAGTTATCCCAGTGGTGCCAGT
>NW_009725289.1:3901-14040 GCF_000703405.1 Apaloderma vittatum
AACACAGCACAGAGGCTGGCGCTTGGCACAGCTCGTACCTAAAGACACGCCGGCGTCCTGCCCGACAGGATTTACCATGCCAGCGTGCTGCCAAGGTCCAGCTAGCCTAAGGGCCTGCAGAAATTTAAACAAGGATTACCTTAAGATGGAAGAAAACAAGCAAAGGCAGATGCCATCACTGAAGCAGAGCGGCTGGCGTGGGCTCGGTGCTGCCAGACCTGGAGCATAACCCTGTGCCATGGGGGCTTATGCCCTTGGAGGCACCCAAGACTTCAAGCAGCCCAAGCCCTGCTGCTGTGACCGAGCAGGTGGGGTGCCCACCCTCGCCCCATGGTCAGGGCTTGCTCCTCTCCCTGCTCTCCAGGGAACTTCCTTGCCCGGCACAGGAGAGCTGTGCAAATGGCTTGGACTGGGAGGGAGGCACATCTGAAATTTGGAGACCCACCCAAAGAACATTGATTTTTCCTTGAAGCGGTCCTGGTACAAAAGTTGAAGCCTGAGCAATATAACTACCAGGAAGGTAATTAACTTTTTGTGGTTTTGGTTTTGTTTGAAATAGCTGGTTTTCAAGCTCAGCTTCATGCACTGAACAACAACACAGCCTGATGGAGGTCCTGACTTTTCATGCATCAAAAGGTAAAAAAATCCATATCTTTTAATGTGACAATAGCTCTGTGTTCCTGCAGAGCGGCCTTCACAGCTGTTACACTAACCCTTTGCTGCAAGTGTTGTGCAGCATCTCTGCCACCGCACGAGGAGAAACACCAGTGCTTACCAGAGACATTGTCACGTGGTGCTGAGAACCCTGCGCGCAAGGACACCGTAAAGCCCAGGCTGACCTCCTTTTACCCCTCCCACCCGTCTCCATTGACTGCACGCATTAGCCTTCTCACTGCAGGAGTCACCCGAGGTCCCCAGCAATCCCTTGAAAAAGCAAAGCAGAACGAAGAGCAGAGCCATGACCAGTATGAGAATCGGATTCCTTCCTTCACTGAGCAGCAGGCATTAATGAGAGGTACATTTTCTCCATGACAGTAACAATGAAAACTCTTCTGCTCCCCACATTCAGCAGCATTTGCATCAACAAGATACCTGGGTGACCCAGAAGCTCCTGCGTGACACATGTCAGTGCAAACCCCACCAAAATTAACATGACTGATGGCAGCCACGGTACTCTGCTGGCTTACTAAAAATTAAATGGTCTCTGGGAATACTGGAGCGGAGATGTGCACCTTGCAACATGTATGTGCAGCAAACTTCTAGGACTACACAGGCATAAAAGGACTTCCGGGAGATGGGCTGTGCGTGGGAAGTGCTCTTGCTGACGTCAAGCAGCTTGTGTTGGCCATCAATGTAGTTAACACAGCCTCCATTTTTTCAGGCAAGCTAACAAGATACCAAATGAACCCTGCAACAGGACTTCAGCCCAGGATACCTGCACTGGAAGCTCGTTTGTACCGTACCTCAGACTAAGTCTGAGGGAAGGCTGGACAACTCCACGTGCAGGTGGTTGGTGCTGGCAGGAGTGGGAAGGATCCACCAGGGAAGGGAGGGTGAGGGAGAGACACGGGGTTCCCTTCCTTGCTCAGCTGCTTTCTGAGGAACGAACAGAAGTTTCAGGTTTCACCTGAGTGCAGGACCTGCCTGCAAACTCCAGAAGCATCTCCAAAAACCTGTAGAAGGCCAGTTGTGTCGACGTCTCAGAAGAGGTGTCTGTACAGCTACACACAAGTGAGCCAGACAAAAGCTCTGTTTACCAAAAAAATAAAACCCTGGAACCTGTGGATACCAGCACAGACAAAGGGTCCATCAGGCTGTCAGTCGCGCAAGGACAGAAACTGGAAAGAATGCAAGAGGAGGTGTCACAAGACAGTTTCAGCAACAAGGGAAAAGAATGAGGAAGGTCAGCAAGAGACCAGAGGGCAGCAGCCTGATCAGATAAGTGGCTGAGAGAAGGCTGTGTTTGCAGAGCAGATCTGGCTGGCGCTGTCTCAGTGCAGACTAGGCATCAGGTGGCAGAGCTCACATGCCATGGCCCCTGCCTCCCATGCAGATCGTGGCAGCCATTCAAGTATCTCAGAAATCTTCTCTGGGCAGGTTACAAGGAAAGCAGAGACGACAAGCACATGCCAGGCTGGGAGGGAACTGCGCTTCGGGACTCCCCTCTCCTTTGCAAGACCTCTTGGGTTGTGCGGTATGAGCTGGCAAAATCATCACTCATATCCTCAAACGTTAAACGCTATTCTAGGAGTAACACCACACTCTCCATCAGGATTTGGGTTAAGGGTGCAAGACTGGATGAGATCTGTCTTGTAAAAACCCCAGGAGACAGGGACGGGAAGGGAGAGAGCTGTTCTCAAAAGGACTGCCTGGCCCTATAACAAGGGGAGAAAACAACCTTTCTTCTGGGACAGAGAAAATGGGACCTCATCTGAACCCTCTCTCCAGACAGCTAGAAAGCTGAAGGTCCCAGAAAAAGAAATAAGCTTGATGCTTTTTGAACCTATCTGGCTCCAGACACTGATCCTGTTTAGCAAACAGTATGTTCAATTACTTGCAGAACACAGCACCTGTGCCTATAATTGCAGAAATGTAAAGTATGAAGTGCTCAACAAAGATGACAACAGGAGAATTTTGCTTCAAAAAACTTTTTTTTTTGGCCAAACCTGTGCTCTTAATTTTATCTATTAACTGAAATCCACTTTTCAAATTGTAAATCCGTGTTTCCAAAACTCAGTTCCCTCCTGTGTAAAATACTGTTTGGCAGTATTAGAAACGCTTTCCAAGGGGAAGAGAGACAGACTACAGCTCCTGTCTTGTTGAACCCCTGCCAAACACATCTTAAATTACAAACTTACAGACAAGTGTGGTCCTGCTACTGATGAGAATTTAAAAAAGAATGTAAAGTACAATGACACTGATCTTCTGTTTAATCGCTGCACAAATCAGATAATTGGATAGCAGATTTAAATAAAAGCTGAGTATCGGACAATACAAAATTGAGAGGGAAATAATAAGGTATGCAACTTACCGTGTTTTCAGTGATTCCCATGAAATAGCTGAAAGTAATCCAGATTTAATTACTGTCTTGGAAAATATTCTTGCTACAACTAAGAAATCATGAAGAAGGAAAATGTGAGTCTTGACTTTCCAATTTCATATCATCAAACCAGGGCTTAAGAATGCTTACTTAACAGCAATCCAGAGTGTTTAAAAACCTTTTGCAGGGCAGCTACTGCAGTTTTTACCCTGCCAGAGAGCACTTTTTGGATGTGTCACCTGACTATTTCAGTTTTAGCTTAAAGGCCTCCTCTCTGCTCTGAAGTTTGCAGATTTCAGGGATTGCCAGCACCAGTCTTAACCATGGTTTAAGTAAAAAAAATTGAACTCAGGACCTGAGTAAGCTACCTGCACTCTGAAAGAAGCTAAAATTCATACAACACAGCAGGGAGTAATAAGATCAAAAGCATTGCTGACTGAGTTTAACTTCAGTGATTTCTTGTTTTGGAGAGGTATCTAGGCTGAAAACTATAAGGCAGCTGCATGGCTGCTTGCCAGACGGAAGTTCACAGCAAAGCTGTTTGCACAGCGTCAGCCTATTTTTAGGATACGCTTAGGGAGGGAGTTTTTTCCACTCCCTACCCCAAGCCTCCGTAATGCCCTCCGCTGGCAGGCAGGAGCTTGATGGCAAGTCTTTGCACAGGAATATAGAGCTTTTTCTGTCCAGTCGTGTGAAATAGGGTACAGCACGTGTGCCACACAACCTGCACGTCTATCCAAGGAACAAAACGCAGGGCAGCACCAGCCATGGTTGCTCTCTTCTCAGTTGGAATGTTGTTTTAGGAAAAACAAAAGCAGAGAGCTCAGTTTAAGCAAAACGGCAAAAATTCAGATGAAGGTTTAAAATTCTTGCCACAATAATTGGGTAAGAGATCAGTCACTCCAAAGGCTGTATCATCCCAGGGCATGTACGCACGCAATTAAGCGGCATCAAGAAGTTGTGTGCACTAATCCCACGTATGTTCATACAAACTACCGCTGTCAGTTTGCTTAGTCTTACACAACGGAAATGTACATTCAGGGTGTACATTCAAATGTACATTCATTTAAAAAGCTGGAGTGCTGAAGTACCTCCAAAAAATTTGCAATGGAAGAGCAATGCTGTAAACTGGGTGGGGTCGGAAAGTTCGTACTAACTATGCAGACGTGGGCCACTCCACAAGAGCATGCCAGTCTCCCCACAGATGTTATTATTACCACAAATGCTATTTTAAAAGAAAATATTTAAAAGGAAACACATGGCTGTGAGCCTTGAGGTCAAGCACAGGAGCTCTGCCAGTGCAGTGTTTTGTTCCAGAACAGTAGTTCTCTGCCTCCCTTGCAGAAAGCTGTAGTGTGAAAATGTTAAGAGGGCAGCGTAAGAAATAGAAGCTGGAAGCACTTCCGTTGCCTTGCCCCCAGCAGCTCCAACCCGTATTTGCATCAATCCTGTAAGATGCCCAGTAACTTCTATAAAATCCCAAATTCCAGAGATTCCACAACCTGCCTGGGAAAGGTATTCCAGAGCTTAACTCTTCCTGCTGTCAAAGTCAACTGCCCATTCGGAGGTGTAAGCTAAATGTCTCCTCCTGCAGCGTGACCTGTTTTTCTTGAATCACCTGCAGCAGTGAGGGCAAGTGTTTAATTTCCTCTATCTTGCTACTGCCTCTTACTGATTTTAAAACATGGCACTCTCATCACCTTGAAACCAGCCCTGTCTTCCATCCTGTCATCACTGATCGCTTTTCTCTGAGTTCTCTTCAGCTGCTCCACATTCTCCATGGAGTGTGGTGCCTACAGCTGGATACCATGTTCCAAGAAAGGCTTTCTACTACCACATAGGGAAGAAGATGCCAAAACACCAGGTTTTTTTCTTTTTTTTTTTGGGAGGGGGGAACAGGATGCTGTTCAATCGTGTTCAGCTGGTGACTGGCTACAACTCCAAGAGAATTTTTCTGTGTAAGTGCTACCATAGCAGCCTGTCCTGTCCCATCCTGTATTTGTTCAGCTGATTGTTGCTTCTGCTGAAGTGAACAAATATGCATTTGTCAAATCGATTGCTGGATTTACTAAATCACATTCTAACTCTTTTGAATTTATCAAGTTCATTTTGAATTTTAATTGCCTTCTACTCGGTCAGTAGCTAGCTCAAGTCTGGTGCCCTCTACAATTTAATCAGCATATGCCATCGGAATTGTTAATGAACATATCAAGTAACATCGAATCAGAACAGAACTGCAGAGAATCCCACTCAATACATCCTTGCAGTCTGACTGTGACTGATTTCTGATTACTCTGGGTAGAGTTTTCCAAACGGGTTTTTATAACTTCACTTTTAAATTGGTGTCAGACTCCATTCCCGTCCTTTCTCACAGAAAGTCATTAGAGTCACGTAACAGGGAACTGTGCCAACTGCTTCTCTGTTCAACAGGCTTGTTACCTTGCCTCATGCAATTTCATCTTTTTTTCTTTCAGAAGCTCACCAATAGTTTCCCTTTTCCACTAATTTTCCCGTTTAAACTGCTCCCACCCTGAGTTCTGAACACAAGGGTGGAAGCAGAGAGACAAGCTGAGCTTTTGGAGTTTACAGCACCTCCCCTTTGTCTCTAACACTTGAAAGCGATTTACCAGAGGGGATACCAAGTGAGGTCATGAGAGCCCTTGAAGTAGTCACTGCTCCAACCAAACGTCACACAACACAAGGACAATGAAAGTGTTTTTGCTCCTGTGTCTGCAGGTCCCTCCACTGTTCCAAGGTTCCAGTGCCCAGCTACTCCAGTGAGAAATCACATCCACGAAACAGAGAAAGCTCCTCAACAATACCCTGCACTTCCTTTGAAGATCCCAGCTGACAATTAAAACACAAAAAACATACAGCAAATAAACATGCATCCAGTAATTACTCCCATAGCATCAAAAGCCACGTGGTGAAACTACTCCCAACATCAACTTTGGTAACAGTTAACCTCTTCAGGAAACCTTTGCAAAGATGATGTGGGCTCACACTATCAGTAACGACACTTCATCAATAAGAGCTGATCATTTGGCCACTCCTATTTGAAAATGATGCGTGACAACGTGTCTGTGCTGCCTGGGAATATAATTTTTCTCAGGTCACAGTAAACGCCTCCTACACTCAGTATATCGACTCCTTGTTTAAAGTCATGACATAAGAGCATGTAGTTGCTTTTAGAAAAAAAAGTCTTGATCAAGAGACCAATAGTACTCCTCCTCCTACAGAGTTTTCCCATCATATTTCTTGATACTTTAAAAACACTGACAGGTTTTGCTCTCTTACTCCAGGCAGTTACATATTTGGCCAAATCCAGCATTTGAGAAGTGATCTTTTTGTTTTGCTAATCTTTTACACTACATTTATACAGCTCTGAAGCGCATCCTAGATGTTGCTGCATTTCTGCAGTCTAACTACATTACAGTCCGCATTCCCTTGGTATCTTAGTCTAAATTAATTTACTCTTGAAAAAGGGAAAAAAAAGAGTAAGCTCTTGAAAGGTGAGAGTGGGAACCTTCAGTGGGTCAGTCACTTCCCATTACTAACTAGCAGCGAATGCAAAGCATCTGAACCATTGCACAAAGTTAAGAAAAATACATGAATATGCAGACTTACCACCGAGTCAGTGGCATACTGTAAACTTGCACTCTCACTTCTCTCCTGATATAAATTTTCAGGGGCCTGTAAACACCTCATTAAGAAATACTGCATTTATGCATAAAAATGAGTTCTAAAAGTTACGCTTTCAGAAAAAGGACAGATATGCAAATATGAAATTCATAACTCATTTATTGAATATATATATGCAAGGATACCAATAAAAAGAAACTAATACTGCAAACTACAACTTTGGAAGTAAAGCCAATATAACAGGAACAAAATATACATAACATTGTAGATAGGAATGCAGTTACCCTCTTTCATACATTCCTTGTCTTTACACCTAATGTCAATGTATGCTAGAGCAAAAGCTGCAAATGTTAGCCTAACCTGAGTGCTTTTTGACAAGCAACAGTTCTCCAGGATTCTTTAAGGGCTGAGATGTCACTGCTGACTAATGAATGTGCATACATATGCATATATAGAAACTGCGTCAACAAGCACATAAATCAAGAGCTGTGTTCTGGTTTTTTACCCTCCATTGCTAATACAGTGGAATCTGTTACTGGTGACATGGAAGAAGTGTTACTATTCGCTATAATGTACTTTCAGTTCTCTTAAGATTAATTTCATCTAATGAGGATTAATTTTCCTGTCAATCTGATTCAGCATATTAATATTTTTGGAACACACTGATTATAACCTGCCAGGTAAGTCTGATATTTCAAACAGATTATCACCTCTTCATCTTTCACTCTGGTTTAGCATGAAGTTATTTTTCATACAGGCAGCAGCAAGAGGCAAGCTCTCTTCCTTTATATCACATTTTAGGGCCAGATTCGTTATGATCAGACCATTCGAGATCAGCACAGCTCTTTGTACCTGAAGATCAGACTTCGTGGAGTGTAGGTGTAATTCCTACTAGAGCCTTACCACAGAACCTCCTGTGGATCAGCACCTGCTGAACGAGAGGATCTTTTCATCACCTCATCTATTTCATGCTAGCTACCTGCACTGATGCTGACATCGAACCGGCCTGTTGCCCTTCCCTGAAATGGAGTGACAGCACAGCTTACTGCTGCAGGGTTCGATCGCGCCTTGAGGCTCTGGCATTACACCAGCTGTGTCCTCAAGTTATTTGAACAATATCCTTCTGATGCCTGTCCTTCCTTGGTACAGTCCCTTCTCGGTATAGCACAATCGCAGATCTGTTAATATAGAGATACAGTGAGTTGGGGAGATCTGTTAATAGAGATACAGTGAGTTGGGGAGAAACCTCCCTTCTCAGAGGGTTCCAGGCATGTTAAACAGCACACACTACTCTTGTGAGCAAAAGAAGTGCCCAAAGGCCAAAAAAAATAATTAAATAAAGTAAACCCAGTTTCATAGGACAAATTTGTTAAATTCTTGAGTTCTCAGACTGTGAGATGAAAGCAGAAGGTGCCTATTAAAAAAAATAATCTCAGTAACAAATAGACTGCATTAATTTAACTAGCTAATTTAAACATACCTATTTCACCTATAGAGCACTTTCATTACTTCTAACATTTCTGGGAAGGCAGTAGATGCTCCAGAATAATCTTCAATATACGCTTGCAAAGATTACACTGCTTTACCAAAAAAATAATAATTAAAAAAAAAAATTCAGACTGTCTGAAATTCCAAGCTAAAATACACATAAAAAGACAGTAATGGCAGTATTTTGTCTTTAAAAAACGATGTAAATGTTGTATACTATCATACATTATCATGCTTTTTAAAACTACAATTAAGGACGTAAGAGATGTACAGTAAATACACTGCTGAGGTACATTTCTTCTAAATATTAACACCACGACAGAATTACTCCCCAGCAGGTGATGCTACTTGGGAACATATAAATACAATTTTTACATTGTAAGGCACTTTTACCCAGCATACATGAGTTGAAGTCAGTTATGACAAATTTGAGGCTAATAAGATAAGATTTTTGCTTTTGACTTTGTTTCCATGAATTCTGCATTAATGACAGTCTGGTCAGGCCATCCCAGCACAAAGAGGTAACAGGTAAACCAGCCACTTACTTTTCTGCTACCCGAAGGTAAAATGCTGTTCTGGTTCTTCGAGGCATGGAATGGGGCAATTTGCTTCATAACAGATGAATTACCGGACTGAATATTATACTAAGCAACCGACACACTACAAATTAGAGCTAAGACTCAAATACAATCAGTATGCTGGAAGATCTACCCCATGCAACCTTAGTTAAAATATAGTAGGTGCAAACAAAGTGCCTTTTTTCCACGGGAGGGCCATGTCTGAGGCACAAATCTAGAAGTAATTCAAACATTGAAGGCTGTTGTTTTGCATTCTACAACTGTTCTGAGTGGCTGAAAAATGTTTGTACTCTAGGAGAAACAAAAACACCTTGATAGACAATTTCAATAATCGATCTGTCATTGCAATTCAAGTCACGCTTTTAATTTTGAAAGTTACAAATACAAAATAAAAATGATCAATGGCATCATGTTTAGAGCAGTAACTGAATATATTCTTTACACAGCAATATTTCTTTCCAAAACTGCATTATTGTCCAGGAAAGCAAACAAAACGGATTGAATTCTAACAGGTAAAATGTTAGAAACTCCAATATACAGTAATTGAGTCCCTCAAGACATTAAGGGAATGCATAAGAAGACAAATGACACACATTAAATCTTTAAAAAATACAAGTAAAAAATGCTACAGAAACTCGTGTTACAAATGAACTGTTTTTGCAATACCAATCACAGAACTGTAGCGGTTTATAGTCAAATCAGTGTATTTTGCTTGTTTCCTTCCTTCAAATCCAGAAGTTTGGTTGGGAGTTCAGAGTGAAACAAGTCAAAACCCTAAACAAACAATAAGGTGATGTGATAGCAACAGATAAACAGGTGGACTAGATTCAGCTTTTTGGTTTTATTTACGTAAGTCTGAGAATGTGCTTTAACAGACCAACTGAAGAAGCTCATAGCCATTAGAAATGACAAGGTGTTTGAAATCAGTCAGAGGACTGAAACGTTAGGTTTGGTATAGCCTAGATCTGATTATTCCCTAAAGGAATATCAAACTCCAGCAAGTAGAATCCCATGATGTGATTGTGGACTTGATAGAAAAAAAAAAAATCACTAAAGCAGTAAGAATGACAAGCAAAGTTTCTCATATAGTGGTCATAAGGTTAAAAAATCAATACCAATCTAGGAAAAAAGCTTGTTTCCTCATTCTTCTTACAGAATATGGGACCTTTATGCATGTTCTGGACAAAACATGAAGTGTTCCACACACCACAGAACACTTGAGGTATGGACGTCAGATATGGTGGCTAAATTCCATAGTGAGTTAAGAGTTGTAACTCTCTGAAGCAAAAGAGACTGGGCTGCAGAGTCCAAACATTTGTATTGTAAGGTTTTAATCACACTTGGTGAAGTGTTCTTTGTAAATCGGGAACACAGAAAGAGGTGGGTCTTAG
>NW_009725289.1:14071-36824 GCF_000703405.1 Apaloderma vittatum
ACAGCCCTTTGGCATGAGTTCTAAAGCTCACAGCTCAGAACCAACAGCTGCTCAAGTAAATCTCCCGCAAACAATGCCGGGCGGAATGAGCAATCACAACAGGAACAACCTGAAATGTTCAAGCGTGCTTCGGTGTACACTGAGTCCTTTTCTACTGTGTGCTTTGCAAGCAAAAACAGAGCGCGGCTTTCCCATGTACAGCCTCCGTAACTTGTGTATGAAGAAAACGCAAAATTCACAAAGTACCAGCTTGTTGCCACCACGAGCTTGTCTGTGTTGTTAATTAAACTAGCTAAGACCTTCCCTCATTCCATGAATCCACTAAACAACTTACACATTCCATATCTTAAGGATTTTATTCAGTCCAGAAATATAGATCTCACTTCATTTCAATGTCTGCCTTAACTTTTGACACTGTACATATTACATATCATTTATATAGTGTTTCATTTTTTCCAGACACTGCAGACTACAGACTACATAATATTGACATGTAAAACTCTGCCACTTACTGAAGGCTCACACACATGAACGTTTCAGGCAGTTCAATGAAATTTCTAACAGAGTCGGGCAGTAAAAAGTTACTGACCCTTTTCTGATTTTAGAAAACAATTTAAAGAATTAGTAGTTATGATGTCTTAGCCATTCCCAGTTCTCTAACTCTGTCCCTTGAACCTGTTTAAAAAACGATGAAAACAATAGTAAATTTAAAATCATACAGAAAAGCACTTAGCAGCTCTGACATTACATCTATATTTAGCGACAGAAATGAGGGCCTCCCTTCTTATACCGTTACGAAGTGAGCCGGATTTAAAAAACAACAAATCCTCCCCATTTTTCTACAGTATGCCAATAAAAAGTACTTCTGTGCATACACTAGATTTAAATACTTCACTGCAATAAACTACATTAAATGTATATTGCGTTTCAGTCTCGGTAACAGATCTGTCAGGAGTAACTTCCATACCTAGTTTCCGTTGAGCTGCTGCTGAGGAATGTCATTATGGTCAGTGCCTGATTTGCCACGGCTTTTGCTTTCTCTTTCTTCATCTTCTTCATCTCTTTCATCATTTCCACTATGGTTTTTACAATAGAGTCTAGTGCAATAAAAGAAACGGTGAGGACTTTTACTGAAAATATCGAACAAAACCACACTTTCCTCTCAATTAGTTTTGCACTACAAGCCAGCTGCTAACTCTTTTAACTTATTTATGGTTTTCAGTCAAGCATCAGTTAAACTTGGAAAAAAAACAAGGTTGAAGACTAGGCAACAAAACTTCGCTCAATTGTATTTTTCAAGAATCGCTATTCTGCTGCTCAGAGAATGCCCTCTTGTGGGCACAACCACAGTGACAACTCAACTGCAGCCAAGCTGCCAGCAGTACAGCCAGCAAGTATGGAAGTAACGCGATCCAAAAAAACAAAACTAAGCTACAAAACAAATGAATATGGAGGAATCACGACATAAGGTACCCAGAGTTTCCTCAATATAAATTAGGCCAATTAATAAGCCAATTAATTTTCTCACTGCTCATATTCCAACACTACTAGAGAAAATTTAAAGTTGGCAGAGTAATTAAAATATTTTGCAAAGTCAACAATTACTTAAAAAAAATTGGAAACAATGTAATATTCTCTTTTTTAATAACATACTTTACAAGACAAGTTAGGCAGAAAAAGTGCCATGAAATACCTTTACGTTCATTACAGATTCAAGAATTACATAGGTCCTTACTTATAAATTCCTCGTGACATATTCTCAATGTATTTAGCTTTGTCTTCTACTCCACAGTGGTAATGGTATGTTTTTATGCAGGCTTTAATTTCACATCCAATAGTAGCACCAGGCTGGCTGCAAAGCGTGCATTTCTGTGCAGGGGAAAGAAGAGAACGACACTGTTCAGCCTTTCAGCCTCTTGCCTCTTAGTAGAGTGTTCCTTGTATTTATAGCTACCATTCTGGAACAGAGTAATTTCTCTGCCACATCATCCTCCCGACGAAAAGTTCATCAAAGATATTGTAAAACACAAACTATACAATAGTGACCTATTAAAATACAAACACTAGGATTTCCCTCCTGTCCACTGCAGTGAAAAGTGCTACATCGCTGCACATCCTATTGCATTTCCAAGAACATTTTATTGCCACTGAAGTTAGTGTGTTAATATATGAAGAATTTAAACGATCATTTCTTCCATGGAACAATAGGAGTTGTTTGTTTGCTTTCCCCCATCTCCCCAAGTTTCTTACCACTTTAAAAACATTCTAAATATTAATAAAATACAATGTGACATTTTACCAACATCCCCATTTCTATGGCCTTAATATGTTTTCACAGTAAAACAGTTGGAAACACACCACTGCAAGAAGACAGTCTCTAAGTTTATTTGTAGTTTCGCACACTGTGCTTTTAGTAACACAGGATTCAGAGCTTTTCTTCTCTTACAGTTACAAGAAGGTTAATAATAATTTACTATGTACATTATCACAAAGAACCCTAAATACTCCATTACAAAACACTTAATTTTTTGGCTGATTCCCATTTGGCTACCTGTCCCAAAAGTAACAATACATATAAATTTTGTGTTTAGAAACAGATGGAAAAGATTGTTTCACAAGAGGAAGGAGGCAGAGCTATAGACACCTCAGCAGAATCAGTAACAAGTTCGTCATACTCTCCAGATACGTACCATTCTTTTTCCTCTCTTGATTTCTTGAAGCACAGTTTTAATATCAAAATCACCAAACTCTGCCCTTGAAGTTGTTGTTAGCTGGACAGTGCCAGAAGAGAACAACTGTGAAACAAGCAAGACAAAATAATTTTAAGTCATCAACATGATTAGAAATATTTTATGTACAGGAGTAACTGAGTGTTGAGTATCGCCTTCTGTGATCTCAGACAGCATGTGCTTTACCAACAAACTAAGAAAAAAACCCACGCTGAGCAATTTCTATGATGAATATTCCTTCTGATACCCACCTGATTGCTTTAATCACACTTGTTGCCTTGGAGAAATGTATTTTAAAAGAAAGGACTAGACAAGAAATAATGACACGATGAAAAGTAATAAATAGGTATTACTATCAATTATGCCACCGTTTGGTGGCATAATTTTTAGGAATATTCAGTGTCCTTCCCTGTGACATATATACATGTAATTCAGCTTCACGGCACGGCTGATGTGAACACACTTGAAAAGCCTGGAGGGATGATAATAGAGCATGTAAGCACCATCCCTTCTATCTTCTTCATTAATACTCCCCAGACTGCCTGGACTGTATTTACACTCTGAGGTACAACAGGAACCACTGAGGTTTGTTACTCAAGGCCCTCCCTACCTCATTCACAAAACGAGCGATAGCTAAGACAGCACCAGCTGCTCACGTTCATCGAAATTAGCAGATTCTCCTCAGGCTCAACAGTTCTAGAAATGTTACAATCTAAAGGCAAGGCTTTTCTAGAATTTCCATGTCCCACTCTGCTTGAGTCCCACAGCCTGAATCCACTGGTGAGAAAATTAATGGAGTTTATGAGTTCCTCATGGGTTTTGTCTGAACGCCTATGGAGTAAAGGTATTTTATTTGGGGAGTGGATTCTTTTGCTTGAAATTGTCTTCTGTTTCCCTCTTTAGATATTGCCTATGCATTTAAGATGCTAAGGGAGCATTTTTAATCAGCTAAGGAGTCTCCCTGAGCTAATTCCATCTCTTCGCATGTAGCCAACTTTTATCCATATTGCCTGCAGTGAAAATAAATGAATTGCTCACTCTGCAACACTTCACCACTTAAAGACATCATCAGCACACAGACAGTACTCATGCATAATTACATGCAAGGGTACTGTATTAAAATCTAAAATAGACAAAAATAGACAAAATTCACATAAAAGACTGGTTAGCAAAAATACCATTACTCACCATGCACTTATAGTGTGCTGCAGCCTTTTTGGCATTAAATATATGAAGCTTTCCTCTAGCTTCATTTTCTTCTTCACCTGCATGACAGAATCCACATTTAGGTTTTGTATCACTGGGGCTGCTTCTGTGGGGAGACCTGTCTCTCTGAAAGAAAAACATTTTACTAAAATATACTGCTGGGTTACAAATAAGGTTGTAATTTTAAAAGCCTGTGGCCACCAGCTGGAGGCTCAGACAAATGCAAATTTTAATAAAAATTATAATTGCAGAGAAGAAATATACAATTCTGTCTTCTAAGAAGTTTAGCATATTTACTGCTTACATAGGAACTGCTCTCTATTTCATCTGTGCCATGTGAGGACGTAGATCTAGTGTCTTCTGATTGCCCTTTTAAATTTGTTTTTCTTGGCTTTCCCTTACGACCCCTCCTTTTTCCTTTGGGAGGTGAAGGCTCCAACTCGTGTTCATTGATACTTTCTTCTAAATCTGCTTCAGAAGTCAGAAAACATCATCAAATAACATTCTCAAAAACTTTACACAAAACAAACTAAACAAAAAAAAAATACCACAACCACCCCCAAAAACCCCCAACCTGAAAAACCAGACAATGAGAAACATAACCTGTGTTTTCTGTATTTTGGTCAGAAATAATAAGAGCAGCTTCTTCCCATTTATTACAAACATGCAGATCCTGAAAACATTATTTACTTTTTTATACATATCATACAGCTTTGCATCTTTATAACATACGAAGGTTTAGCGTTTCTTACAAGTTCTACTTTCAGAGCCAAAATGTGTCCTCAGACAAATATCTCCACCTCCACCGAAAATAAGACTCACTTAAAACTACACTGAAACCAGAAAATGTTTTCAATCATGAAATAAGCTTCTATTTTTTTTAAGATGCTTAACTCCAGAGTAAATCGCCCTTGATATTATCCTAGCGTACTCAAACATCACCTCTCTCCTTGCTTTATTAATGGATGCTTGCTCATTTAAGGAAAAAAAATTCACCCATTTTGGTTATAGCATTAAAATCAAGCTTTGAAACAAATGTATTTTGCCTCCGTGAAATAAACCTAAAATTTCATTTTAGTTACAGTACATTTTTGCATATAAAGATAAATGCATCCACCAGTTTACAGAAAATCATTCACACTGATGACATCCCAGAAAAGGTATTTATAGGCCATTAAAGAGTAAGAATGTATATTTTTAATACGGACATACCAGGGAGGTCTGACAAGCTCCTTGGAAAATACCAGCTCAGCTGCCGAATGGTACACAGAACTGCAGCCCAGTTTTCTAGCACACTCTCCTTCGGGTTACTCAAAGCTCTACAGTTACTATAGATCAATTCTGCAAACTCAAGATTGCTTCCAATAAAACCCAGTGAATTTACATGTGATACGGAAAAACCAGCTCTATTCAGTCACTTACAACTTTCCTGATCATCGGCTGCTCATGCGAGCACCCTTCTTTTTCCTTTTAACATCTACCGCCCACCGCTGCTCAAACTGCAAAGTTGTTTCGGCAGGCGTGTTTAAAGAAACACGCGCATGCACCACTGAAGAATTTGCTGCTCAAAATCCAAACCACAAACATCCAGATGAGCCCCCAAAGGGAAGGAAATCAGAAGATTTGGAACATCTACTTTACACGTTAACGGGCCACTTAACTGTTGTGGTATCATTGCTATCATTATTTAAGCACAGATCGTGGTCTCGGTATCCAGCCAGGACATCTCATTTTGAGACTTAACCAGAACACGTCTCTTATCTGTTATCCCATAAAAAACAAGCCACACTTCCACCTCGTGATTAACAGCGGCTCAACTGCACCAAAGTTGGAAGTCAAAGACTTGAACATATTTCACAGCCATCAAGTTGGAGTAGAAAATTGAACTACTGGCCCGAGACCCTGCGTACAAGTGTAACCTACTGAGCTTAGTCTATCGTATCTGTCACTAATCCCCGAGAAAGTTACAGCTTCTTGCACATTTAATAACGAAGGACAGAAAACTAATCCAAAAGCATCACAACAGGTTATACTAAAACATGATGCCCCTGAAGCTTTACTTTGTTGTATGGTTAGAAAGAGGCTAAAATACATCAGTCCACCACAACAGCTCTATGCTTTTATATACATATATATATATATATGCTATCTTTTCTAAGTAGATGACAAAAGCACCATTAATTTTACTCTGAAAAAATAAAACAAAATACGTGATGACATGGATTATATAACAATACATTTACATTTTTTTCTCAGAATTTACTAACATTAATTTTCATTTATTATTACTTGGTAAATTCCCCGAGCAAGATTACGCAATTCACGTATATTACGTCTCAGACTGCATAAACCAAATTTTATTACAGCCTGAAAATGTCTTTCAA
The DNA here is from genome assembly GCF_000703405.1 of Apaloderma vittatum. NCBI lineage: Eukaryota > Metazoa > Chordata > Aves > Trogoniformes > Trogonidae > Apaloderma > Apaloderma vittatum. The sequence continues at coordinate 20,391 of NW_009725289.1, forward strand.
ATAGACTATTCTTTTATCTTGTCCCTCATCATATGAACTCTCTATCAATATATTAAAAGAAATGCGTGAATCTTTGTCTCTACTTTTACATTTGTAGAAATCATAGATTGTTATTCTAGAAAAAAAAAGTCTTACAAAAATGTTACTATTGAATTTGTGACTCTTCAAATAACACCAGTAAGAAGTTAAAAATATTCCTTCCAAAATCATTCCATGGATTTCCCTATTGCATCTGATGATGCAAAATACAGCCCATTCACCAACATTTCACATTTTTTCCAAAGCTCCTTATCAATTCTGTCAACCATAATACTCTCCACCTCTCAGTCCATCCTTATTTTCTTAGTAACATTAAAGCATATCCCAAATCCTCTACAGCCACACATCCAAAACCGCAAGTGAATTGTAACTGCTAAAAACCAAGCACACATTATGAAAACCAGCTTTTTATACGAAAAGTCGCAGAGTTCTCATAGAAGTTCTTAAGTGCTATTTTTCAGTCAACAATTATTTGAATATTTAAGACTTGAAAAGTAAAAATGCTGTATTTTTAAAAGATGGTTTCAGTGTAAGATAAAAAAATCATCAAGATTGCACAGCTTTCCTCAAAGGACAACCCCTTTTCTGTGCTCAACACCAGTACTTCCCAAAACGTTCAGAATTCATTGAAATCCAGATGCTACTCGACTCCTTTGTTAAAATAAAATCCCTTGCAGATTTAGGTCTCCCACTACAAGTGACATGGGCCTGCAGTGTAACACCACCAAGATGGGAGGGTCTGCTCTACCACATCTGTCTGCAACCCTGATCCCTCAAAACACCAAAGTTTCCCTCATTGTGAACAGCACGCTGAGCCAGTGGAACAGTACAGGAAGAACGGGATTGCAATCAGCTTTAAAACGCACCTGCCTCGGATGGTCTTTACTCTTTCACACACAATGTGGTTCGTGCCCTATCCCTCCCCTCAAGCCCACTGCCAGCTTACCCTGTGTCCCTGGCATCTGATGGTTGAGTGTTTCCAACTTCTCATGTCAGCTTGAACTAAGGAAAACACAAAAAGTTGTTCAACTCCTCCCTGACCAGAGGACGTTTTATCATGGATATTACCCATACTCTGAATTCCCTGAGATTCCCTAGACAGTCTTCAAATGCCCCCCATCCCACACCCCATTACTGCATCAATTTTTAAAATCATCACAAGATTCTCGACATAACTTTATCTCAAGACTTCAAAGGAAGTATCTTAGGAGCTTTCTTCAGAAGTCCCTAAATGCTATGCCGGAAAAAACAATACAGTCTGAGAAGGAGGGGTGGGGGTAGAAACGAAGAGGAAACATTCTACATTTTAAAAAGCACCTGAGAACACAATACTGTGAATTCAGATGAGCAAAAAGATGAGCACCAACAAGCCCCAAATTCGCATTTTAGAAATCTACGAGCAGTACAAAGTACCACAAAAAGACGACTAGCAAAATGCTATGTTACCTAAACTGTTAACAGGGAGACTTAGTTTCAGAGAGAAATCTAAAAATTCTTCTTTGATCATGACTAGAAGGAAAAAAGATCAGGACGTTTTGCTATTTAAAATAAGGCTTGGCAGAGAAGAGGTTCAGATATCACCGATCTATTTCATATTGCTACACATGGAATCACCCTTTTCCAAAAGCTAGGTTAAAGCAAATAAAAGAAGTGATTTAAAGGTTGTGAAAGACCAAATAAAAAGAGGATGTGTACAATAAAGGATAATATTACCATGTAGCCACATCCTACATTACCTTAACAGACTAAGTGAGCCACAAGGCAAAGGAGGCTAAGTCTGTACAAGAAAGATAATAAACAAAACTGACTGGAAAAATATATTTGCAGCTAGGATTGTACATAAAAAGAAGCCAGAATGTAGCCTGTGGAAGTGGCTCAGAAATGCTGTGATGTAAATCTGAAATCATATGTATGTCTTTAAAGTTTTCCAGTGTATTTGGGGTAAAAGAGAAACTCTAAAAACTACAATGAACAAAATCAACCTAACTAGATTTCTAGAAGAGAAAGGGAATATAATAGAAACAAAAAAGTACTTCAGCATGTTAAACTAAGATGTCCTTAAAATATGGCTGAAATACGATGAACCATATGTGGCAACATAATTATTTTAAACTGGAATGTCAAAAAACCCAAACATTATCGTCTCAGCAGTCAATAATAAAAATGTGAATGAATTTATAAACATTAACAAGAATCAGAGATTTGCATAAAACCCCTTGCAAGCAAATACAGAATCAGGTAAACTGATCATGAAATAGTAGTAGCTTCTATCGGCAAATTATGTGAAGTTAGTAATTAAAATGTTGGGTTTTGTTTTCGGGGTTTTTTTAATAGAAAAAGACTAAGTTACATGAAGCATATCTGAACTGGAGAAAGTAAGAGTGGAGAGGAAAAAAATTAAATTACCCCTCAGGTCCCACCACTAATATGTTCTCTGAAAATACCAGATACCTCAAGGAACTGATGACTCCTGTCCAAAAGCTATTTTTGACTGCATAGTATCTATTTTATGAAGTACTTGAGATTATCTCTTTAAATAAGTACATTTAACATAGAAAATGAACAAAATAGTCCTTCATACATACAATCTAAATGCTTTTTCAAGCCAACATTCATTGGCAAAGACTGAAGACAGACAATACACTTAGCTTATCTGAATAATCAGAAAGCTTATGACAACTGGTATGATAAACCGGTTAAGTACGAGGTAGTTGACCAAGTTTCTTTTTGTAAAACATCTTGCCTAGATTGGAAGGAGAATTAGGATGTTAACACCACAGGACAGCTCCTCAGATAGGACAAACCCTTCGCCACATACTATGTTTTTTCCCTTTTCCATTAGCTGTGCATTCTTGCAGAAGAAAACAGCACCGTGATGCTCCTTAGTCTACAGCAGGCTGCAGAGCAGATCACTAACTTGCTGCCTGGACCAACTGTTTTTGTCGTAACACTACACATACATGTGATGCCCCAGAGAGAGTAGCACTCTCCAGAAGACAAGACAACGAGAAGACCAAGTTAGCAGAGCCTAGGAAGAATTTGTTCCCATCCACCAGCAGAACTGAAATGACAACGAACTGCAACGGTGCGGAAACTTCGGTATCAGCCTGTATTAATGCATATGGTGTCAGGCTGGTGAACAGCGTTACAGAAAATGCAACTACGAACAAACATTGATTAAAGAATCCAAAGATGAATCGGGACGTTACCTAACTATACATAACGCCAAAAAGTTTTAGATGTTTTCCCTGCCAGCCTCTGGCTTACACAGCGCTTTGAAAACGTACTCTGATATAGACTGCAGCATCTCTAAATAAGTCTCACAGAGAAATATTATCCTGACTCAACTTACTGAGAAGTATGAGAAGCAGAGATTTCATGTTTGATCTTTAGAATAACATGAAAAGGATGCTGAGACAGGGAACGTCCTGATTTCCATTGTGGAAACATGATTCCCTGAGGCTCCGAGTACAGCTACACTAGGAATTATGGACACTCTTTTCTGATCCCACAGCTCCCAAGAATCCCTTTTTAAACATTAACAATAGATAATCACATGGCTGTCTTCATTAGTCTTTGTTTCACTGCTGTGTAACAGAAGAATGAAATTACATTCTTATCTTAGTTTGTATTAAACTATTCCTGATCAGCTGAATTTGTGTTAAATTCAACACATAGAGGCCAGGGCAACCCCACCTGCGAGTAACTGAGAGATACCACATTTTACATTTTTCCGCAATTATTTCCAGGACATTGGAATAAATTCCAGCAAACAGTTCCAAAACCTTATTTCAACAATATTCTTCAAAAAGAATAAACACAGTTGTATCTAACTGAATAGTAATCCAGCTAAATAGTTAGCTGTCATAGTCTGAAAGCATCGGCACCAATTTCTGTAACCTATTAGGCACTGAAAACTCAAGACGGCTTGCTAAACCATGAACTAAACTATCACTTGAGATTCAGGAGAGATTACTTTGCTAGATCTGTAACCAGCAAGACAAAAATCTAGACATGAAGCATTCAGAAACTTGCTTTGCCCCTCCAAGCAGGTGTCTTCCAAGTCATTGACCTCAGCCACAGCCTAGTTCACACTGTGAGAGCACCTCCCTTTTACTGTCCCTTTTCTACTGAGCGGGAACACAGCACAAACAAATCTCTCTCAAATACACACACACACACAAAGAAAATACAGGAGAAATACAATTTTCCCATTCTATGTCACCTGAAGGCTAGGCCATGCAGATAAACTAGACAAACCCAACAATCTGATGAAACAGATAATGAATTTAAGAGGATGAGACTTTGCTGCCATGTTTCATATTTTGATATTCAAAGAACACAGAACATAGTTCAGCAACTCCTGTCAATTAAAGGAAAATGAACTCCTATTGCTCATTAATTTTTCTCCTGATGAACAGAGAGATACTCAGTCTGATAAATTCTTGTGCCAGTTGAACTTCATGACAGCAATCAATAACATCTAAGAGGTTCTTTTTATTAGGTTTTAACCAGGTAACCTTAATTTCAACACAGGTCTCTCAATCACATTTCCATGCAGCCTCCAGAAATTTTCTTTAACTGTTATTAAATGATTAACAGACATTCTTTTTAAACAAGAATTTCTAACAAAAGGTACATTAGCCAGATCTCAGACTTGAACAAGTATGCCCTCAAAAACATGTATTTTCCAGGGAAGGGAAGGAAAAAATCTATTATGCAGCAGTACTACCTGCAGAAAGCAAACTGTTCTGGACTGCATCAAACCAAACAATTGTAAAAACTCTTCCAACATCCATTAACAGAAATGACATAATACAAATACTTGGACCCAACAATTAAATCTGGATACAGAGAACAAAAGATAAAAGCCCAGATGTTCTACGCTGACCAAGAAAATCAAGCATCCCAGAGCCGGAGCAGTAAGTTTCCATTGAAAAAAAGACAGATAATTCTAGTGCCACTGTGCACCTACACTGAGTGACATAACCACTGATGAGCTTTAACTATTCTGTTACGAAAACACTGCTGAGAGCAAGGACTCATGGAAATGCAACAAAATCAAGAGAAAAAACAAAGCCACTATGTCAGCATCTAGTATTCCTACCTATTCACTGTTCTCTGCAAGTCCTTTCTGGTTTCACATAGTGCCATTCTTTCACATCTAAATACCTCTTGGAAATTCACATTTCCCTCAAGACATAACCAACAATATATATATAAAGTTGAATCTCATGCCCCAACATCTTCCAGTCACCATTTCACCGAGCGAACTTCAGCATTTAAACATTAAGAAACAAACAGTCCAAAGCTCCTTCTTCAACTATGAAAACCACCCTGCATATTTGTTTGCTAAAGGTAATTAGTTTTTAATGCAGCAAAATGCCATTGCTATGCAATGCTATAAGGCATTTCCATAACACAGATGCGGTATGTACTCTTTACTTTCTTTCATTTAAAGGAGGCCCATGACAAAAGAGCCCCAGCTTCTGGCATTATCAAAACCTTAACTCTAAGTAGTAGTATTCCATGGACACATTACCCTAAACTCTGAGGACTAAAAAGAGAACAAATTATTCAGGAAGGGCACTGGATAAAATTTCAGCCAAATATTAAACAAAAAAGAGAAAACAAAAAAGTGAAGTATATAGCTATACACATTTGTATAAGTAAAAAAACAATCCTTTAAACAAAAAAAATGTGCGCAAAGTTAAATGCTAAGTGAGATACTATCGTGTTTTTTGCTCTCAGGTTTTCTCAATGATGCTGTTTATTCCTCCTTCTCCTACTCTCAGTCTGAATCTCTTCAGATGAGTCGTTTAATGTTCTAATAAACTCATCAACATTTAAGAAAAAAGCCACTACGTCTCTAGTAATTTTTCCCATGTCTTCTCAGACAAATATATCCATATAAAATCTGCTGTTTAAGCATTAAGATTAAGCATTAAGCATTTGCTGTTAAGAGAATGACATGGTAGAATTGGAGATAATGGCTCACAAAAACTCTAAGATAAAGGCACAAGTTCAGATCCTGCAAGGAGTTCCAAGCATAAAGAGTCAGCCACTGGCACTGGACTCCATGCAGAACTGGAGGCATTTTTCCATAGATGCCACTGAGCCATTTGCAAAAAAAGTATAAAATATTATCTTTAAATATCAATTCTAGAGATGAAATCTGTCTCTGGACTCCAACGTCTTTCAACTTCTTTTTCTTTTTCTGCTAACAAGCAAAACAAACCCAAAAGCAAAGAAACCAAGTGCCAAACTACAAGGTAATGTCTCTTTGAAGGATTAATGTGATGTGTATACTGCTTTTCTTGTTTAAACCTAGTACCAGAAAATTTAAAGTGTTTTATACGAAGCACGTGATAATAATGATTTGAACAGACTAAAAAAACCCCTAAGTATCAGGTTTTATTTTAGATTTTCTACTGCCTTCAAGATCTTCAATATCAAAAAACACTGAAGTCATGACCAAACCTTACCATTAAGGTATCTACTACCGATAGCATAAAAAATAGTATATTACCTAAAAATACACTGGCAGGAAGAGACTGAAAAAGAAATTTATTCAATTTGATCTTCACTAAAGAGGCATGTACTCCTCATTAGTTAAATGTGATTATATTTCAGTTGAAAATAATGTAAAAAGCAAACAACTGCTTGCTTATCCAAGTTCAGTAGAAAAAAGGAGAAACAGCTGCATAAATACACAATAATACAACTAGTTTGGAACTTTAGCTGACCACACGATTTATGTTCATTTGTGGCGTATCACCCCTCACGCTTTTCACTACATTAAAGCACAGCTTTTATGAATGCATCCATACAGCTTTTTTTGTTTATCAAAATGACTCATAGCCACAAGCGATTTGATCACAAACCTTTAATTTACTGTTGGGTCCTTCTTAGACGAGGAGTTAAACTCTTATTTAATAGTGAATAAAAAACAGTGAATATTTAGGAACATTAACAATAGTAAAAACCAGCTGTTACCTGACAAAATATTTTAAATGTTAATATTGTGAATATTTAAGTAGAAATATAAGCCAGCTTCTGCCCAGAAGGTAACGCGTTATCTCTACCCAAACTTTGTTTTGACAGAACATTGAATCTTTTGAACATCCTAAAATTTATGTTTTGGGTTTTTCTTCACCTTAATCAATAATTTTTAGAGAAAATACAGAAATCAGATGGTCTTCCAAACTCACTGTTTCTCAAAAAAAAAATAGTAGTTCTAATTTTTACTGAAAACATTTATATTCTCCAGAAAAATTTAATTTAACCAAGTATCTTTCTACAACGGGAAAAATTTATATTGAATAATTTTACCTTCAGAGTTATGCGTAGTTTTCTTGTGTTTTCGACATAAAATCCTATAAACAAAGTAGTTGAAAACTGTCAAGTCAGTCACGATTCACAGATTATTTACTCATCTTTTAAATTTAAATGCCAGTACATTTTTCTCCCACTTGTCTCACTGATACACAAATCTTGCAGTGAAAATATGCTTTTCTAGCACATCACTATTTTGAATGCCACAATCACCATTCGAATTTTTTTGCAAGTTTTGTTTAGATTCCAAAGTGGGGTTTTTTGTTTTGCTTTGTGTTTGTTTTGTTTTTTTAAAAAAACAAAAAAACAAAAAAAACTCCACAGAGAATGTGAAAGATAAATACAAAAAGAAACACAGCAAATAAGTAATAGTTACATGTAAATGCCTTGTGAGGGTTTCTCTCTTATCTGAGCTTTATCATGCAAAGCACAGTAGTAGTGATATGTCTTGTGACACGTTTTCACATCACAGCCAATGGTCGCTCCAGGGCAATGGCACAGAGAGCACATCTGGAAAGAAAAAGAAAACACAAATCATGTCACTGTTGGCTTCATACTTCTGAGTTCAAAACCAATATAGCTACCCCTCTTGGTGACAAAATAAATGGGGTTAGGTACCTGGCATTACTCTTCCTGCTCTCAGGTGTTTTTCATAATTTCTTTTAAAATCAAGGAGAAATTTGTTGTCATTATGCGACAGTACAATAACCATCATACATTCATTATCAATTTAATGAAGGAAATAAGTAATTTACTTTTGGGGAACATGTTTGATGGAAGTGACACTGCTATTCACCTAAATATCCCATGCCTGGGACAGCCTGTTTGACTTTTCTGAAACAGTTCTTACAAACTCATAAATTGTACCTGTTTAATTATGAATAACATTATGAAGGTGGTAAAAAGAAAAATCAAACCACACCAAAAAACTCCACAAAATGACACCCATTTGGCAATAAATCTTGCAGTCAGAAATATTGATGATCTTGGCCTCGGCAGCCAACTGTACCTCTTTTTTCTATATAGTGATTTGTTTCCAAAACATTGAATTTAGTGTAACACTGGTTAAATACAACAAACATTTCAATTAGACTAAATTCTGCTCTTTATACTTATATTGAAGAGAAAGTTACATGGGAGCCTGTCGCCTTACTCTTCTTTCCCAATAATTAACTGTTCTCGTGTTACACTCATCATTGATTAGGATACACAAGCTATGATGCTTCTAAATCGCTCACTGCTCTCCTTACACTGTGTTAGAAATTAACTTACAGTATCGCAGTATTTTTCTCTGTATTATTTTCTGACATAATATTGCCCTGAAGTCTCAGAACTTCCCACTGAACTTCCCTCCCATAACAACCTGAGCTTTTTGTCTGTATACCACACCCCTCAAAAAGCTTTCAATTAATTCCAAATCTACAAGCGTTCAGTATGCAACACAGGGCACTCCCGACACCTGTCTTTGCAGAATACGCTTTCTGTCCGCTGCACTAGCTTCCTTTTCTTTAGTCTCAAACATGCCAAATAAATATACCACCAAAGTTATGTATCACCAGTCTGTTTTTCAATTTTAACAAAGCTAACTGAACAGTAAAAATGTCAAAGCCTTGGATCGTTTCCATTTACTCCCCTGCAAGCTCTGAAATTGTATAGTTATATATTGTTTCCTATTTGTTATCTAATTTGTATGGGTATTTTATCCCATAAATTTGTTATACCTCATGGTTTAATATAAAAAATGGCTGATCAAAGCTCTTTATAAAAGCCTAGCTTGACATTATACCTATCTAATCAATTTTAGTCAGTACTTCAGTACTCTGAAAGTCAGAAATGACTAAAATAAAATTTTCTTTTCATGAACACCATGATGCATCCATATGAACAAAACAGACCACAGATTTTTGCACTGATTTATTGGTCTATGTTTCCTGACAGCAATAAAATATTTATTCCACTGGTACAAGCCCTGGTGTCCAAATATTCACTGTCAACAGATTACAATTCCCAAATCGTATTAGCTATAAGCGAAGTTTGACAAGCTGCAAAATAAGTGAGCTCTTTAAAAAAACCCGCTCCCATGCACAGCTAAGAGATACTATATTGGTATCCGTGCCTTGTACTCCCAAATATTTAGATTTCGAAAGATTTATGACTGGCCTGTTAAGGCTTGAACCTAAGAACTGCTCCCAGCCAGAAACACATCACCATCAGAAAGGCTCTACACGTCAGTCTGCATCCCTCCAGTACGGAGCAGGCCTCAGTGCCTACCTGGAGAGCGGCAGCACCTCCTGAATGTGGTGCTACCTAAAATCTTTAATATGTAAAACCTACCAGCAAACACACTGAATTCAAGCTGTCAGTATAATTACTTAACCCGGTCACCACACTGAGATATTTTTGCTCAGGTTGGAACAGAAAGCAGACCTGAGAGGGAGTACTTGGGCTAACTGCAAACATTCAGCTTTAAGCTTCCTATACAGGTTGATGGAGAAAGACAAGATTCCTCCAGAGTGTGATTCAGAGCCGTAGGTTGTTTCCCGGAGAGCTCCAGACAGAGATAAGGCATCTAAGTTAAGATCAAAAATGATCTTGTAAATCCTCCACAGAGCAAACATCTCGGGACTACGTATCTGCCAGGTTAACCAGAGCCAGGGTTTCTGCAAAAAGCTGAATAAAGCGCCCGGTACGTACAGCTAAGTGAGCTCCAAGGATATATCCAGCTCATGCATCAGTGAAAGAACATCAAGAGATTCAGAAGCAGAAAGACAGAGAGTACCAATGACATAAAAAGAAATAACTATAAAAAAAAAAATTAAGAGACCCAAGAATCAATAAGTTTCTTTATGATATGGAGTTCCATTTACCATCATGTTCTTCAGAAATTCCTAATCACAACATGAATTACTTGTGAATAGTTACTGCTTCATGCTTCAGCTAATTAGAGGGAAAAAAGTTCCCTGTGTTGGAAAAGATTCACATGAAACACTGGATGAAACATTAGACTATTATGAAATATTAGACTATAACTACAGTTCGACAATAATACTTCAGACTGCTCTTAGTAGTCTAAATTGGTAAATACAAAACAGTGCTTTAAATCACTAAGCTGAACATTTTTCATGTGAGGAGTGAACTGATCACTTGTTAAAAATATTTTTTAAAAGCCTCACTCATTTCTCCAAATGGAAAAGAACTAGTTCCAAATAAAATTTTAAAAAAAAAGAAAAAATCATTAATTAGCTTCTCAGGAATTAAAAGAATTCTTATGAATTTGGTAGAGCTGCAATCACTATTGTACCCACATACCTCATACGATATCTATATTCACAAAATCATCTATTAAATCAATATAAAAGGAAGCAATAAAAGTACCTTTGGTAGTTAAAACCAGATTTTGGCAGCAAAACCAAATACTGGTAAAGGCACAATAATACCCTCGCCAGGTCCCTAGAATGTGGGTTTCTTTCTGAAATCTAACAGAAAATATTAAATAGAAATTACTGGATTAGAAGCATAAATTTAGGAACTGCTATTGTTTATATGTAGCCCATCAAAAAGAAAAATTAGCCATTTTTCTTTAAATGAGTTTTCAAATTTAATTGGTAAAAACACATTATCTGTTACAACCATCTACATTTGCCAATGAGGAAAAAAGTGACTCTAAAACCAGTAATTTTGGATAAATTTTTTTAATAATCCCCTGATTAATCATAGAATCATAGAATGGCCTAGGCTGGAAGGTACCTTAGAGATATTAAGCTACAACTCTTAAAACAACATGTTCACATAAGAGTAGAACTCAACTAAAATCAACAAACTTCTTGTTCTTTCCTAAAGACACTTCAAGGGTTGGTTAACTGGCATTTAAATGTCAATGTCAGTATAATCATATCTACTGAGGGTTTCTGTTTGTAAATATAAAACTATTTTACTTCAACACCTTCTTCTGTAAGTTGTCTATTAGAGATCACACAAAGGTACCACTTAAAAACCCAGACATCACAAACATAATATACCAAAGAAGTTAAACTTTATAAAGGAAAGAAAATACTGTCTTCCATTTTCAAAGGCCAATAATATACTTACCAGTTTAGTGCCTCTCTTTATTTCTTTCTGAATATCTTCAATAGAGAATCCACCAAGACTCTCATTATCAGTGTGTGAAGATACCAGTGCAGATGAGAATAGCTAAAATTACAAGAACAAAACTTATTTTTTAAGTTTTAAGGGTAAGTGATATAAAACATCGACATATATATATGAAACTCACAAAAAAAATTCAAATTAATGTGAATAATCATTTCTGCTAAGGCCGCAGCTGGTTAAATTTTTCATTTGTTTATAGTCTTTTACAAGCTGCTACACTCCTTTCCTTTTTAATGTTGGTTACTTACCATACATTTGTGATGTGCTGCCACCTTCTGGTTTTCTGACATCAATAATTGTCCACATTCATTATCTTTATTAGATCTACAAAAACCACACTTCCTTTGTCTTGAAGAGACTTTTTTCTGTCCAACTGAGCTTGTCATGATTTTAAATGACCTTGGAACTCCACGTCAATCCTCTCAATGCTACAGAAAAAAAAAGGTGCAATCAGCAGGTTAACACCAACAAAAGGCAACTTATTTATAAATGTAATATTGACTGCTTGAAAGTGAACCACTCTTCACCCTTTTCTTTATGGTACTTCAAAATATCCAAATAAATACGCACCAAGAAAAGGCAGCATTTTGCCAGTTCTTTAGGAAATTTTATCAGCAAGCAGAATTGGTCCTTTAGGTAGAAAAGTTTGAACATTAACATAAAACTTGGGATGTCAATATAGAACTTAGAGGGAAAAGAAGTGGAAAATACAACATGTACAGTAATCACTAGAGGAAAAAGGTGCTGCAACTCCTTCATCCCCTTCTTAGTTATTTATTACAGCAAAGGAATTTGTACAAAACACACTGCCTGTGCACGCAATAAAATACATGCTGCTGAACTTTGTCAAAAACAGAAGCTAAGAAAAACCTGAGTCCAGCACAGCATCTAGAACAGGTTTTCAGCGTAGAAGCTCACAAAGTGCTGCAGCAGATGAGTAACTACTCTTAGATGATGGTAGAGATGAGAAGATAAAACGTTACCGCTTTGGAGATTTCGCACATACACGCGGCTACTCAAACAGCATTAGAACAAAATTTTAAAAGGATCTATGACTAACGTGGTGCAATGGAAACCTTTTCAAGACCCACAGTAAATTTAGCAATGCCATAATAGTTTTCAGCAAGTGCATGCGAGCCGTTATTCTCATCTAAAAGTAACTTACAATTAAACACGGCATGAACCACAAACTTTTCACGTGTTACCAGCAGCTCATTTTAAAATATAACACTGACATCTCAATCCCCTCATCAGGCAGACACTGCAAGTTCAAAAGTGAAAACACCTAATGTGCATATGTGCTTCTCGGCCCAGGATTAAGTAGTTTGTGTTCACTTGCTTCTACACCTCCCAAGAAAGAAAAGATCATCTTCTGCAAATAGACTTAATTACAGCTTTTTACTTCGGAGATTTGAGCCATACTGTCAGAATTGGCCACAACTAGACGCATCCTCCTCAGCCTTTGTCTGCATTAGATGTACATATAAATAAGAAAAGCCACCATATAGTTTGATATTTCTGTTGGGCAAACATACAAAATCCAGCAGGAAGAACAGCAGCATTGCAGTACAGCTGGACAGTGTACGACGACAATCTGCACGAAAATGCACGACTGGCTCTTGAAATTTGCATAGGCAAACCTGCCCGCTCCTCCGTGCTGTCAGACTCTCATAATACTAATATCACTCACTGTTCTTTTAATCGAAGGCAGAGGAATGTCATTATGTCTCTGTCGGCGTGCACTTCTGCTAAAAGACAATCCTGTTAGAGCCTCGCTCTTCAGCAGATTTTCACAGGCTGCGTTTTAACCATTTGTCTCGCAGTGTTTCCTACAAAACTCCTGCATGAAAAGGTGTCTGTCCTGTACCCTGTGCCTTTGCTTTATCAACAGCTTCATTTGCTTTCTTTTCGGACTGGAAAGCAGTTTACCCACCGGTGACGCATACTCATAAGAAGAATGCATAGATTTCAGATCTTGCTGATTTGCACAAAAAATGTGCCAATCTGGATAAACTAGTCACACCCTTCTGCAGTGGCAATAGAGAGTCCTGAAGTGTTTAAACACAAAAGAATTACTATACTGTATTCTTCTAAAGAAAAAACAAAACAGGACCATTCTGTAATCCCTTCTGCGTAGAAAGAAGGAATGGCTTCTGAAGGAAAGATACACGGATCTTCAATGCATGGTGGTTTTTAAATTTCTTTTAACTTTAATAATAATAATAATAATATTTGGAAGTAGGACAAATACCTACAAAGAATAAGTAGGAAATAATATCACAAAGACTTCTTGTTCTCGGGTCACATTCAATGGCTCAACATAAATCACACAGTGATGGGTTAGAAATATATTAAAAAATAATTTAAAATGCAAGAGATTCTGCTTTGGCCTAAATAACTATACACACACACATCAATTTGTGTCTACCTGTTTAATTTTATATTCAGATTATATTATCACTATACTGGCAGCAGTGAGAGTAGTTCTTAAAAGGAAGACGGACTTCCTTGAACACATGCACAGTTTCCACTGACTTACAGGAATAAGAATTACTACTAGAGAAAATAGCTATCCTTCAATTTAACAAGTAAATTCATATTTTAGAAAATGCAAATAATTTAACAAACACATAAAAATGTATTTAGTAGCTCTCAGCATTTTAAATTTATATGAGTAGTAACTTTCCAAGGAACAAGATTTTAAAGAATCTTCTCTCAGCTTAATGCCTTGCAGTGCACTAACAGACACGAGACCCGTCACTACAGCAATACTGGAACCTGACAGAACCTAACTTTTTGAAGTACTTTTGCATAATTAATTTTTTTAAGGCTCACAGTGAAGTTAAAAATGATGTCAATATTTATTTGAAGATTCTTGGATGTTGAAGCTATTTAAAAAAAAAAAGCAAATACTATGTTTTTTAATACTTATTCAATTATAAATAATTTAACACATGAAAAATCATTTGAAACACAAACAGAAAAGAGAATCTGGGTATGCCAGAAAGGAAATTCACGTTCTTTTCACCATCAGATTAAATTACTCTGAAAGCATTTCACAACAGTATCTAAAAGTTTTCTTTCCAGTCCTGCGTTGTGTTTCCTGTATCACTAGGCATTACCACTACTTACACATTTCTAAAGACTGCAGAAATAAACCCGAGCATGAGAAACATTTTACAAGCATTTCATCTGCAGACCTCTCTCTAAATTATGTTTGCTTTCTCATAAATGTGAGAAAACATCACCCTGGGATCACTTCTCTTTGTGCCAAAATGCACTTATCCTGTCCATTTAAAAAATCCCATTTTCTGAAAAAAACGAACCAAGTTCTGTAGCTATACCACAGACACAAAATTCTGAACACAAACACTCAAAATTATGTTTTCATCTCCTGAGGTAAATCACCCAAAAGCAACTAATCCAGTCTGCCAAGTATCAAGCGACATTTCATTGGAAGAAGAAAAATAATGCAAAATAAAACCAGCTCAGTATTTCTGTTTTTCATGTTTAAAAAGCTAACAAATGAGTAAGACATAAAATACTGTTTAAATATGTTGTTGACAGAATCTTACTTGTCAGCTTTGTCAGAGAAAGTCTCATACATCGGATCACAATAAGCAAGGTACTGTGGAATCACTGACTAGGAAATTATGCACAATCTCTACCAAAATGGAACACACGTACCATAAAACACAGACTTACATACAGATACATTTTCCACAGGCTTGGACTAAAAAATGTAAAGTTATGTCTACTCTAAAAATCATACTACTCTAAAAAATCACAAAAGAGGAGACTCATTCAGCAGTTTTTCACTCAAAAATTTTGGCTCATTTGCATTCAAGTTTCTTAATGTCCACTAAGGGATCTGACCTGCTGCTTGCCCTAACAGTACCTTAATTTTATCTTCCAAGCAGCACGCTTTACAAGCTCACATGGCCCCCACACTGTTTTACTGAGTTCTAGTCGACAGATTTTTGAATGTAAAAGAATAGTGCAAGTTCAGTGACTCTCAGGCAAAGGACTCTCTCGGTGTACGAGATGTTGTTCAGCACCAAAGAACGGAAAGTAACCTGGATTCTAATTTCTATTTATTGCCCAAATACGTTTCAAGAGCTACTGTCTGTTTATGGGAGTTAAGACCCCACTTGTATTCCAACAAAGGACAGTGACCTACATGCTATACTTTCTCATGTAAAGTTTGTTCTGCTGTGTAGCCTGTACGATTCTAAAATCATTTTTTTTCCAAATTAGGATTTATATTTGCTTGTGAAAAAAATTTCAGATACCTAAGGAAAACCTACAAGATAAGTACACAAGCCTTGTAAAATTTCATTACACATGCTGAAGTGGTTTGGACGCTCAGGAGAAGCTACAGAAAATAATTGTATGGATTTTTTCAAGATGCTCACTAGAGATACCAGAGTCTCTGTTCAAGAACCTTTCAAGTACTTTCTAGTTTCTAGAGTCAATCACTCATTTTTGAGGGCATCATTCTGGAGATGGGGGCATAAAGTTGAGGTGAAGGAAGGCATCCTGTAGGTGCCCGTAGCTAGGAAGCGAAAGTCATGAGTCCCTTAGAAATCTTTATCCAAGAGTTACATTCACGCAGCATCCTACAACCACTACAAAAAGTAGGCTAGAAACTTATCCAGGCAACTTCCTTAGGAGGAAAAAAAACCAAAACAACTAGGGGGCAAAGAGGGATGTGGGGGAGGCCTAAACCTGGAAAGTCTAAACATTATTAGAGCAGGTAACTGAATATGACACAAGAAGAGCCTGCGGTAAGGGAGATCTGGCAGACGGCACAGACCGATCTTGAGGAAAGTTTACATACTCCCACGGGGAGCGGGAGATGAGCCGATATCGGCACCTCCGCCGCTCGCCTCCCCAGGGGGGATCGACGAG
>NW_009725290.1:0-24164 GCF_000703405.1 Apaloderma vittatum
CGTGTGAGAGGCGCAGAAGCCCTGGCAGATGGAAGGGGTGGAAGAGGACGCACGGGACGCCAGGCCCAGCCACCAGCACTGCCCGGCTCACACTGGGCCTCCCCAAGACGGTGCTGACCCGCAGCGTGCTCAGCATTGCGGGAATGGTACCGAGGGCTGAGCTCGCCTGGTGCTGCTTGGGGGCCTGCTGCCCGCTTGTCTTGTACAGCCACCCAGTCCCAAAGGTGTCAGTGCCCAGTGTCATGCTCTTCTCTGGATAGAACACTGCAAGAGGGACACGGACATGTTGAAGCGCGTCCAGAGGAGGGCCACAAAAATGGTCAAAGGGCTGGAGCACCTCTCCTGTGAAGACAGGCTGAGAGAGTTGGCCTTGCTCAGCCTGGAGAAGACCCCAGGGAGACCTTAAAGCAGCCTTCCAGTACCTGAGGGAGACCTATAGGAAAGCTGAGCAGGGATATTTACAGGGGTGTGTAGCGGCAGGGTGAGGCACAAGGGTTTTAAACTAGAGCAGGGTAGATTTAGATTAGATTAGATTCTTTTTTTTAAAAGATTTTCTTCCCTTGCAGGGTTTGAATTGAAGCCAGGCTTGGGATCTCATGCACTTTTCAGCCACTTGCGTGAAGGGTGGCCTATAACAGCTCAAAAGGGTAAGGCCAAGAACAGCTCAGGCAGCAGATGGAGTAGTAATGTTCTTTTATAACTAGACATCAGATGGTTCTGGCCGCACTCATCAGAAACAGTCATAGACACTCAAGAGCAAGTAAAGATTTATTCTTTGACATCACTGAGCTGTGTAACTGCACACCTGACTGAAAGGCAGGCACTACCTGCTTTCTAGAGAGGAGCTCTCCGGCAGTCTCAGCAGCACAGGCCCCCCCATCTTTGTCACGATACTGCTCTGTTGAGGTAGGCACTCTCATTTAGCACAGAGCAACCCTTTGTCTTCAGGCAGATGGAAACCCATTCGTTCATAAATAGCGACATTGCACAGCCTGCGGGGGGGCTGCGTGTTCAAAGATCTGGTCGGTTCAGTCCACATGGACTGGGAACTCTCTTAACTATTCATTGCTGTCAGGCTCCACTTCACTGCCCTGGTCCATTAACAGGGAAAGCACACTTGACTGATGTGACCAGTTGTCCACACGGGCACTTTCCTATTCTTTGAAGCTTGTCACGAGGCTGGATTGTCAAAGCTAGGTATCTATCAAAAACACATTTGAAGAGGCTCATGGAGGAAACAGTTATCAAAAAGTTTTAGATTATCACATATGTAGTCCTAAAAAAACCCCCACAGTATGTAAACATACTACTATTTTAAACCTGACCTCGTGCAACCTCAGTGTTGCGTACTACTAGTGACTGTTGAGTACCCCTCAGCTCCTGCTTGTTTTCTGTGTTGTGATAAATGGGTAGGAGTTTACTAGACACCCATGTTGTTTTACTGATACAGGAGACGAAAGTGTTCTGTAGACACAATATTATTTGGAAGTACAAGAAGTTAACAGAATGGAAATAACTGAAATTCCTGATTTTGTTAACTGGTGGTGCAATGTTGATCTCAAACTCTGACAATCCTGCATCACTCACTGGTTGGTCTACAGAGAGCCACCAAACTGAACACCGTGCCTCAGGCTTCCCAGGTACCGCTTTTCTGCGCAAGAGCTAGTTGCTAGTAGAGATCTCTTCAGTGCCTTACACAAGATTGTACACAGAATATTTTTTCTTCTTCTTTAAGGGCCAGTTTCCTCTATTTACCAGGGTTCCCTCGTGTCCAGAAAGTTTATTTTTTTCAGATAGAGGGAGCAAGAATAAGTTTCTTAAACTCTAGTAATGAGTATGCATACTTATCTCTCTGTAAGAGGACTACCACAAGACGAAAAATTGCATTTTTGCAGTGACATTGCATATAACTTCCTGACTCTTCTACCAGAATGAGCTATTCTAAGGTTAGACATTCCTTCATAATTCAGACCTATCTTTCTGCTGACAGATGTTGTAGCTCCTATTTGGTGTTAGTCTTACAAGCCTACAGATGAATACCTGGTTTGTTTGTGAATAAAGCAGGCAATAAAACATTTAGCAAATGTATGTGTTTTAAGACAAAATTCATTTCAGCCTGGGGATTCTTTCTGGAGAGGTATTTGCAGACGTCTTAGCATCTGAAAGCAATAGATGTGTATATATACATAGAGAGAGATGACCTAGCTTTGAATTTTATTAAAATATTATGGTAGGATGATTATTTTAGAGGCCTAGAGACAGACTTTAAAAATGTTTTGCTAAACTTTGGCAAACAGTGGTCTTAAATTGGTACGGTTAGTGGAGAGGAAGTGGCTG
The DNA here is from genome assembly GCF_000703405.1 of Apaloderma vittatum. Taxonomy (NCBI): domain Eukaryota; kingdom Metazoa; phylum Chordata; class Aves; order Trogoniformes; family Trogonidae; genus Apaloderma; species Apaloderma vittatum. The sequence goes on from NW_009725290.1 coordinate 2,338, forward strand.
GCAATAGCTGATTTGAAAAAGAAGAGTTTTCCAGAACAGCATTTGCTCTAGCCTCTAGTGGTTTGCGGGGGGTTCTTTTCTTTTTTTTTCTTGCCTTTTTCTTTTTTTTCTTTTTTTTCTTTTTTTTTTAAGCATATGTGTGGGCTGGAGAAGAAACAATAAAGAAAAAAAAAAAGAGGAGCTGATCTGAGAACATGATGCTGAAGCAAAGGGCTAATATAAATGAGACCAAAGGAGAAGAGGGGGGGGAAAAAAGCGCAATCCTTCACCAGTGGATATTTTTGTTCTCTTATCCTCTTGAGACAAAATGAAATGTGTATGTGGAATAAGAAGAATGGTTTGTTATTTTGCCTGCAAACTCAGAGCTTTAATTGCCAAACAATAGTCATTAGTTTGCCTTGACACAGGGCTTTTTGTCAAATACCACAGCTCAGCCTTACTGATGGCACAAATCCAGCACAATCCCACGTGAAGCCGCTTTAGCCTTGGTTTAATTGTTGCACATTATTTATAACAGATATTGAACAACACAACCAAAAGTGTAAAGAATTTTTAATGGTCTGAAATAAACCATCCTATAGTATTTTAATCATCTTGATTTATAGTTTCTTTCCCTCAAAACCTTAATTTTCAGCTTTGATTCTAAATGTCCAAACACACGTTGTTGCTACAGGCTATGAAATAATGGGTCACAGGAGAGGAGAACTTACGTCTGGCTTGGGGAATGCAAACCTCGACCTCAGGGTCTGCTGACCACGCTGTAGTGCAAGCATCAACCAGGTCACCAAAAGGCTGACTTCAGGCTTCCTTTGTTTGTATTCTCCCAAATTAAAAAGGACACCATTACTGTCTTGTTGTTACCACGGGACATCTAGGATGAGTATCAAAGGTGCCTGGGAGGTCCAGATATTCTACTTCACTGTGTTAGAGGCTGAACTCATCTCTTGACTTGTGATAGGTGTTGGGGAGAGAGTGCATACACAGAGCAACTCTTCCTAGATTTCTTGTTACTGTTCTTTTTATCTTGTATTGTTGCGACATTTTGATTTTGGCACTCCTTAGACTTTTGGCCTCTACATCTTTGAATGTTGAAGGACAGCATTTATTTATGTAGTGGTTTGGTATAAAATAAAAACCAATACTTTGGTATTTTAATGTACTAAATTTTGGACCTAGAAGCATATAATTTATAAAATATTCTGGAAATGAATTGCTATAGATATTTTCTTCCTGCTGTTCTGGGATCACAGTTGCTAAATTACTTCCTTTCAGAAATACTCATTAGAAAACAGTCTGTACAGACTGTATCAGCCAACTTAAAATTCATATAGAGTCTTTTCATACATTAAAGCAGACTTAGTAATTTTTATACTCATTAATGAAAATAGAAGATGCTCCTTATTGGAAAAGATAATCAATACAATCACAGCTATAAGTTTATGCAAATAAGATTTTATGACTTTATTATCTGAAAAATCTTTCTTCTGGTGACAACAATGCTTATTATAGTCCACTTTTTTTTTCTGAATAGTAATAATTAGTTTAATGGTACTGGCATCTGTAAGAGCGCATGGAAGGATATATCAGAATTGTTTGGGTTCAATGTCTTAAAGTAACTTTTTCATTTTTGAGTTTGATGTATAGTTGCTGCTAACAAGTGTTTGCTGAGTTCCTTGTAGGATCCCAGAAATGTTACTGCACACAAAGTTCAGGTGTCACCTGGGTTTGTGTAGCAGAGGAATGGCAATGCAAAAGGGGAATTGCAGGGAGCTGCGTTAAGTGCCCGGGTGCTGCTGCCTGCTCCAGCTGAGAGCAGCACTCAATATTCCACAGCCTGGCCACATGGTGTTACTTTTTTTTTCTGGCAGGCACCACGGGTCATATGCCTAGGGCTCCACCGCTCACTTCCAACTGCACCAGGATATTACACTAGACCAACCAGTAATAACAAATATAAAAAGTGATCCACGTATGAGGTGCTGGAATTCTATATTCGTTTATTTCTGACTATTCCAAGACACCTTTACTACATTGCTTCTGTCCAATGACACCAAGAAGTGCTTTAGGCATTTTTCTAGAATTAGAAGACAACTTTGTCACAAGTATACTGACTATAAAGCAGCTCTGAAAAGAAGTCCAAGCAGCTGTATTTTGTACCTAGGAGTTTTTGACTAAAGGCCTCAATATTATGAAAAACATACCAAAAATGACACAGGTTTGGGTTTTTTTCCTTCTCCAGTATTGCAGAAGAGTAACCTGGTAAAACGATAAAGTAATATACTTCAAATCAATCCTATTACATTACTTTTTAAGCTGTAGATTTCACTGTCTAGGATACAGAAAGCGAAATAAGTTAAATGATTCTATATATGAGATTTGAACCAATCTTTCATGAGCACTCCTTGTCTGAGAAGGCAACAGTATAATCAAGGTCTTTTGGTTGGTTATCTGATTTGGTTCTTTTTTTTGTGCTTGAAAACCTCATGCACCAAAGCTCAAGTTATTCAGATAAGTATCTACATTAAATACAGTATCTTTATAGAGGGAAATACTTCGGCTTCCTTAATCTGAGATGGTTCATATTTTATACAAAATATCCAGTATATCAGTATTTAATATGCTTTATTTCTTAACCTCTTCTACCCATTGGGCTTGTCCAGCAGTCAAAAAAGCACCACCTCCTTCCACGCAAAATAAAGCTGTAGGGGCGGACAGTATAGAGATGATCATCCATGCTAACAGATGAGCAAACAGTTAGTACAAAGCCAGTTTTCATTTCTTTGTACAATGGACAAGACCAGAGACAAAGAAACTTCTCATGTTTTCATTGCCTGTACTGTGTTGGCCCATTTTTTGGCACTATCTACTCCATTCCAGTTCGGGGTATTTTCTTTGTTTGTTTGGGGTTTTTTTTGCCAGTGTTAGTCTTGTCACTGCCCAAAGAAGTCTCCCTCCCTTTGAGTCCATACTCCAGTCAGTTCATAAAACAGGTTGTGATTTTTCTCTCTTGTTTCTGGTACTACTCATTGTGTAGAATGCATTAAAATGGGGTTTTTTTAAGGCAACATTTTCTGTACTTGTAATCTATTCTAAAATGACATGGAAATAATAATGAAATCACATTTTAGGATTTTATTAAAAATTCTCACGGTGACGGAACAGTCTAAGACAGGTCTACAGGAAGGTAGTATGCACGTCATTCCCAAAGCAAGAGGGAAGACCTCCTGGGCACCATAGAACAGAAACAGACAACCAGAAAAAATACCATACCTCAATTAAGCAGTTGAAAATACTGAAATACTGTGTTTAGATTTTCATGGCAATTGACATCTGTGCCTGTGGTGCATAAAAACAGCGGCTGATTTTGAGAAACGTGTTAAAGCACGCTGTTGAGACTTGACTAGTATCGTTATAAAACCAATTGGTAAAGATGAGCTGTATTTGCAAAGTCAGGATTGAATGTCACTGCACTCCCTTCCTAGTGGCCTCACAGGCTGCGCTTTAATTTTTGACTTGTAACAATTGTTTTTTCTTTATCTTTGTTAAGAAAAAGCTTTGCTAATGAGAATCTTGCGATGGTTCACATCTATCAGTAAACTAGAATTCCAGATCAGATTAATTCAAAGCAAGATTTCACATTAGAGATGTGATCATAGGAGAGCTGAATAGCCAGACGCTTTCAAATTCACTTGACTTTGTTCCCACTCGTTCTCAAGAGCAAGGAAAATCTGTTCCTGCTTCTCCTTTCCTGCTCCTATTTTTAGAAGGAGAATGAGAAAAACCTGATCTGGCAGCCTGTGCCCCATTTAAACTAAGAAATAGCAGGTTCAGATGTATTTACTAGATGGAATTGAATGGTTATAAATGACATTTCTATTCCATTTTTGTTCTCCTTTTAATTTAAATTTCAAGAATGTCAGCTACCAGTTCTGTGACTGCACAAGACAAGCAACGTTTTGCACTATTTTAAAAATCAAATCATATCTATGACAGGACTAGCATAGAGATAAAAAGTTTTTAAAACTGTTTCTGCAATGCGATCATCTTAGAAACTGCAAGCTGCACTGAGGTTACTGATGCACATGCAAAGTATGAGGATGTTCATAACAAATGCAGAAAAATGCAAATTATGGAATTTCATCATGTGTAGCAGGTGAAAAAAAAACCAGCTTAACGTGTGAATGCCAGCAGGCTGCTGATAATTTTGTGTATTTTTGTGTGGGGTTAATGTCTACAATTTTGATCTCGTAGTCATGAGCCTGCCGCTTGATAGCTGCAGCTGGTACAGGCTGGCTCTAAGGTTTAGTAAAACTGAGGCTAGACACAAGCAGCGTATCCCGGATCCTCCAGCTCGTTCCGAGACACGAAGCAGGACGGGTGACTGGGATGACCCTTGCTTGTGCCTCTGCATGTGGGCTATTCCCATGGGAAAAACCAGCGGGGCTGCGCATCCACAAAGCTGAGGTGGAGCCAAGAGGAAGGGGTCTCAGTTATAAACTTAACTCCAGTATCCAGGTTAATGAGGGGCTCTTTTTCACCTGGGACACAGGAGGAGGTGCTGCTTAACTCCTGAGAAGTGTGAGATATTTTTGTGCGCTTTCTGTTGTAATGTAGACTGTAGGGTCAATATGCAAGGTACAGTCCTGGACCTTCTCCATCTGCTCGCCTGAGCTATGTTCAAATGTTGTATGACAAGATCTTTACTGTATGTTTGATGCCTTTCATAAAAATAAAGATAATAATAAAGATAATATTCATATTACTGCATTTCAAGGTCTAATAACATGAATAGTGTTCTGTGTGGCCTAATAAATGCATAATTATCAGTTGAAATGGTAGCTATTACAAGTAATTTCTAGTTTAAGGCCTAGCATTTCAACATGTTAATTTCACATTTCACAACATTAGTAAACTATCATGGAGATTCAGTTAAGCAAGTCAAAATGATTCAATAAACATTATTTCTGTTTGGCTAAAATGTCTGATGACAACTGGTTGCAATCTAATTGGATTGCTTACTTTATCTTGGTGGCTGTAAAAATGGTGATAAATGTCTCTCCATATAATCTAAAATATGCTCAGTAGTGATTTTACAAAAACACGTATCTTTAACAAATTGTCACAGTTCATTTTAACAAATCATCCTGGAAGAGCAACACTGGGCGAAACTGCCAATCGCTATGTTTTAAAATAAAAATCCTTATACTCAATGTAAACTTAATGCCTTTCCATTTGCTATGTCTGGACCAGGCCACTGTTCAGAAAGCCTCTCTGCACAAGAAAACCAGTTAAGTGTTTGAATGATTTCCTGACTCAAAGCTAAAATCTCCCCAGGTTATTTATACCCTGTAGCAGAAAGAATCACTCATGTCTTCCATTGTCAAATCAATCACTGACAGTCCGAACCAGAAAAAAATACCTCAGAGAACAGTGAACTCTGCATGCTTCTTGCTGGCTGATTCTTGAAGCTGCATACGCATGAAAAAGCCCATACTATAAATCTGGTATTTATCTCCTGAGTATTTCCATAAGCTTTTTCCACATCTCAGTCTTTACAAAGCTCTCCCAAACTTTTCAGTCATCTTAAGATGATGAACCCTTTACCAGCTTTCTCAAGGAATGAGAACTGCCCTCTCGAGCAGCTTTCTTTTCTGTGATATCAGCCACCACTTGGAGGATTCCACCCTTTTGACATTTTCCTTCCCAACAGATGTAAAGATGTAATGAACTTACTCCAAATTTCTTCCTTTTTTTTTTTTTGTAAAATACTCTGAAATAAATGGATACTATTGTTGTTGTTGGTAGCAATTTGGTAAACAAGTAGGATCAATGTATCCAACTTCTTATTGATTTACATTGGGCTATAGCTTACTTCACAAAATTTGAAAGAGGAACTCAAATTGTTGGATTTTTTTCCCCAAATATAGGCAAGCATGATTCTTAGGAAACCAAATGTTTATTACACAGGTTCGGTTGATTTAGTTTTATTGAAAAATTTAGAATACCTTCATCCTTAAGCACAGCAAATTCAGACAGGAAATTGCATTGGCAGAGAGCTACGAAAATAGCACATGTTGTAAATGAAAATCAGTGCTCACATGAAACTCTTTCAACTATGATCCTGTCAGAGGGAAAGCACTGACCAGCTGAAAAATTATATAAGGGCTTCAACAAGTACTTATGTGACCTGCAGAATGCAGAAAAATCAGACTGGAAACTAATGTTTGTTTGATATCCAGATCTAGGCTGAGTTTCTACAGGAATTCAAATCTGTGGCTACATCACAGGCTAAGAATTTCAAGTTTGGCACTCGAAAGTTTCTTGAATTGTTCTAAATGAGATGTCTACCAGCACAAGGCAAAAACTTAAGGAAATGCGTACGTGCCTCAACCAAACTTGCTTTGTTTGCATCTGAACACAGATTGGATCTGTTTCAGCCTCCTGAAGCCCCCAAAGATGCACAAGGTTTATTTTGGCATTTCTAAGCCCTCCTTGTGTTGCTGGGAATTTGCTGAAATGAAAAATTCAAACTTTTTTGGCTAGTGACAACTTCATGTTTAGAGAGAATCATGTAAGCAGACGGGTTAACAGTGAGAACCCAGTGTTAGACATGCCAAGGGGTTTTAACAGCTGTAGCTTTCTGTGGTAGGAGATCTTAAAGGTCTCTTCCAACCTAAGTGACTCTGTGATTCTGTGTAAGGGTAACTTTCTCTTTTCATAACAGCCTCAGAGCTCTGGGCATATACAATCACAAACCACGTTATATTTATTAGGTGCTAACCCTCTCGTGATGTCAGAGGGTACATGTACATTAACTTCACAGCTCAGATAGCACTACATTTTTAAAGTGAGCCTCTATTCTTTAATTTCAGATTGCTTTTGTTACATTGCAGCCTTTATCAACGTGAGCTTCATTTGTCATCCTGAGCTTCAAGATGGAGAAGGTAGGGAACACCATCCTGCAGAACGTGAATAGAATGAAAGGGTGCCCATCTCCTGACCACCTCAAAACCTTCTGTTCTGGCAGACTTCAGCAAACAGAAGAGTCTCCTGTGGGCAAATATGTCTTCCTACCCAGATAGGTCAAATGGGGAGTAACAGGGTGATAGCAGAGAAGAAAGAGACCATATATGTGCTCTTTGCAGTCATCTGCTGACTTCGTGTCCAACAGACATAGTCCTAGTGTGGTATGTAGTAACTCCACAGCCACTTCTGGCACCAGTGTCGTAGAAGATTAAAATCACATGTCCCTGCACTATTGAAGTGCAGTTATTCAAATGCAATTATTCAATAATAAATCATTTTGCAAACAATTCTAAAACTAAAGCCCTAGATGTGTTGGCTTACATTCTCTTCTGTCCTCCACTTAGAAGAGGTTATGAAATACACAACAAACCCTAGTCCCACCACAATGGACATGCTTTCCAGCAGGGGACCTCTATTTTTCTTTTAGAACATGCCAACAGATTTCTGAAGTTAAGAAATAATCCTAATATCTGTTTCTGTTAATAACAATCTCTTGCAGAGAGGGTGAGAAAATGAAACTGCTATTAGCAACTTTCTTCCTCTCCTGCCCAAGTCTCTAACTTTATGCTTTATTTGTATGTCATCTTGTGAATACAAGGGGAAAACTACACAAAATGCTGGGCTAACCTAACTTCCCATGGGGACTGCTGCAGGTACCAGGCTGGTTGCACCTATCCCTTAACCACAGACTGGGCAGGATCAGTGACTGCGAAGGCTGGACTCGATGATCTTCTAGGTCTCTTCCAGCTGATACGATTCTATGATTCTACCCTCATACCCAACTCACATTTTAAAACACTGTATCTGTGTGCAGACATTCAGCAATTCTGACCACGCAACTAGTGGTGCTTTACACTACATCAATGCTGTGATAAAATAAGTATCTTCTTAGATTAATATTTTTAGTCCAGGTTTACCCATTGGCTGTACTTTTAAAATGAGTAGAGGTTTATCACAGGCCTAAGAGTAGGTGACCTAGGTCAAAGCTGAGTGCTTTGTTAAAACTCAATCCATTTTTCTATTTGTGAATCAGTAAGAAAACCCGAAACAAACAAACACCTACTGTAAACACTACTATTTATTCAAAATATGCACATTACTTGCTATCACTGTAATAGTTTGAACCGCTACAAACTTCTGTGCTTAACTGATTAAATGGAAAGCTTTTCTTGTGGCATGATAAAAATGCACCAAAACCCGTTATCTTATATGTTAATACACATTTGCTTATACCAGCAAGGATAGAATCAAACTTTTGGTCTGATAACTAACAACAACAATCATACACTGTCATTGATTTCAAAAGTTACTAATTTTTTAACTACCTTGGAAAGGAACACACTTTTCTTTCATTCTAATAGAGAAACTTGCAAAGTTATTTCATCACATGTAAAGTAGAACTACAATTCTCTTGTATTGTTCACACCTTTGTGAATTGGCTTGTTATCCATGTGAAACAGTTTCTAGATTACATGAAGCTGGATTTTTATGAAATGCGCTTTATTGGCCCAAAGCAAGAACTAATTATTTCAGATGAGCTTAAGGGGAGGCGTACTTGTCCGTACTCTGGCAGGAAAAACCTTTTTACTTAATTTCAGAACATTGTCAGCAAAATGAACTTTCTTAACAGGTCAGAGAAATAAGTTTTTAGCAAGAAACTTCTTGTGTTGAGACAACATGTAACCCTTTATAAAGCCAGCTAAAATAAAAAAACACACCATGAGAAGAGAGGAACTACTGATGTTCTCAAAATGCATTAAGAGTATCCTAACTGGAAGACACAGGTTGCTGTTCGAAAGAATTAGAGGAGAAACAAATAGGAAATGCAGCTTACATGAACAACTCATCCTTACTGAAGAACTTGATAAATACTGAAAAATATTTCACTCACTGTATCTTATAGACACTCATTAGTGATCTGTTTGTGCTTACCTGTCTTCTAGTGTCTAGTACCTGCTTCTAAATACTGCTTCTGGATAGACGAGTTACAATATTCTGCTAGACCCAGGCTATTGCTACTCTGCTCATATTTTGCTAATATCTTTTGTATTTTTGTTAGCAGACTATCAGGATATTTGATTTTAGACTAGCAAATATGTGTAAATAATTTATTGCTGAATGATCCCACTAATTTCAGAGGGACTACTTATAGTTGCCCCTATAGCTGTTCAGTGTCAGGGGACCTGAACAGCTTATGTTTTCTTGTTTTTACATACTTTCATACATCTTTAGGGAATCACAAGGTTCTTTTTCAGAAGGATAGGTTAGGCTGAAAAAGTAAAACGATTCATCTCATTATGGATAATCTGTACTTTGTTTATGGGGAACATTGCCTGGTTCTACCTAGCAGCTGGTGCTGCTGAACATCATCTTTAGTTGATGTTGTAGTGACCGTGACTGATACAGGACTTTTAGGTGGGTTGAGTTTTGAAACAAAGCATTTCAAAATTTTAATTAATTTTTTTGAACTTTCAGAAGTTACAGTAGAAATACCATTTTTATATATACTTTGAGGCTTGTATTATTCATATAAGATTGATTATAAAGTACCAAGAAATAGAAACTTGATATTACTGTATGTTTTTGTGAATTATTTAGGTCCCATTGAGTGAACCACAGAAATTCAATCGCATTTTTACATGACAAATGGTAGATAAACCCATGATTTAAATATTATGTACCTCATATTCACAGGACGAGATTTTTTTTCAAATTTCTATTATATGAAACAGGCTAATGTCTGCAAAAAAATCTGCAACCTCTATCATAACTCAGGAAAAGTTCGTGGAAACAAATATAACATTAACTTCCTTGTGCTGCTGTAATGACTGGAAAGACATATGACATTCCCCTTCTTCCCAGTCTGTCACAACTCAAAGCACAGACAAGGTAAATCATGTCATCTCTGTGGATATTTAGAAAAAGCTGGCAGAAATTTTTAGAAAGTTATTCCCTCCAACCTGTACATTTAGGTGAGTCATTTGTTCCCTTCAAATTCATTTTCCTCAGGGCAGCTGAGTGCATAAATATGTCTGGCACTGATGGAAATAATCATCTGCACTATCACTTTTTGCCCCCATGGGAAGTATATTTACTCTCTAATGGGGAACTGAAACAAGATTGTCACCATTCTGACTAACAGCAACACAGAACAAAGAGGAAACACTTCAAGAGAAATATTTACAAAAATAGCGTACACAGAAGACATAAGAAGCTTTCATATTATGAATGAATACTTGAAAGCAATAATTATTTCTTACCAACATTCATGAGCCAGAATAGAGTCAAAAGTAGCTGGATTAAGAAACACTTGTTAAGAATTTTTCATTAAGGTGCACTTAATGCACCTTAATTGTGTATGGCAACTGTAACATGAACTGTGTATGTATTTTATATGCAGAATCTATGTCCAGTCACATAAGTGACAATAACTATTAGTGACATTTTTTCACAGGAATTAATGGTTGAAACAGCACTGACTCATGCTGGAAGTCTAAAAAACACACCACTTTCTGCATCCGCTGCCTATTTCAGCATCACTTACTGTCCCACTCACCTACTGCACAGCAATGTCGTTGCAGGGTTTTTCAGGCTAGAAACTGGGCTCTTCATATCTCCCAGTTGAATACTGTTGCTGAAGACAGTTGATAAAAAGAAATTCTTAATTTAAAGAAGAATAAAAAATTAATAATATTGATGCCTTGATTGCTCATGGCAAATAAAAAAAATCCCATTTACAGGCATAAAACATAGGAAAAGGACTGGACAAAGCAAAAAGTTACCACAGGTGCCATTCTTCTCTCCTTTCTTCACAGATGTCTCAATAGAAAAAAAAGCCCATATAATGGGCTTATTTTCCAGTGCCATTGATTTTCAAAGTATGCATTCTGACAGTTGTGCCATGCCAGTGAAGATCACCATTACATCACAAGTGAAACCCTTCTGTACACAGAGATGTAGCTGTTTACTGTACGTAAGTGTTACACAACACGGCAAATGTCTGCACACAGAACAAATTGCTCTGCTTAGTGCTTGTCCGAAACCAGGACAGCATCAGATACGATATCCAACAGTGAAGGTGTTTTAAATTTCAACACTGCACTTCATGTCCCACTTTTTGTAAAACGAAAATCTGCGTGCAGGTTTTGGCAGTCTGACTCTCTTGTTTCTGAAATCACAGACTTTAATGGAAACATAAAGCTGATACACAAAACAACATGTGAAAACAGCTAAATCAGATTGTAAGTGACAGGAGCAAGCTTTGGTAGAACTGGATTATTTAGAATAACCGTCACAACGCTAACAATGAATCACTCAGGATTTACGTCCCAGCATTTGTAGCAAACAGAAAGCTATCTTTAACCGTATTAGATTTACAAATAAAGACAAAAGTAGTGCTGATTATTTACTCTTCCACATAGAACATGTGACCCACAGTCTGATCGTTCTCCCAAATACCGTGTCAGTGTTGTAAGCACATTTTCATACTTCACCTTATCAAATTCCAATGACGTTTTCCTTGTATCGTTTCATTATCAGTAGGGGTTTAGACCAATTTTGCTGTGCAGTTTACTCATGACTTGCAAGGTAATAGGTTTATTTGGAGTTATGACATGGCAGTGTCCTGTGCATGGCAGTGTATCCACTTTGGAGCTAAGAGGAGGACTCCAACATCACTGTAAACAAAATCTCTTACTCAAATTCAATCTAAAAAAACCTGTACAGTCTACTTTGAACTCAGAAGAGGAATTATGATTGTATAAGATTGTACAGTTTAATATTAGTAAGATGTAGGTGATGGAAAGTCAGATTAACACTCTTGATCAGTCTATCTTGTATCAAATTTAACTCCATTGTGCTAAAGATAAGAGAAGTTAAGACTAATAAAACAAACTCTCTTCTCATTAAGACAAGACAATACATTTTACAAGACTTCAGCTGTTGAATCTCAAGTCCTCTATTGAGTTACTTAATGTTTGCTTCCAAACCAAGATACAGGCTTCGTTAGTGCCAACATCATCATAACACTTCTCATTTGATAGCAAGCGCAGTAATTTGGGAGCCTGCTTTTGCTCTCACTTTCCCTGTATTGTTTGTGCTTCCTGCTTAGATCAAGTGGTCGTATGCTGACAGCCACTATAAAAGTAGCAGTTCAAGTACATTTTGCCATCCAAGACAGCTGTAACACAGGATGGTAGGTCTAAAAAATAGTGAGAATGAAGAGTGAGGCCATTTGCAGTAAGAAGTTGCCAGACAGAACCATATGCAAAATGGCAATCTAGAAAGAAGTACTGGAACTACAACTCTTATACTGGAACTACAACTCTTATCCAGCCTGATATGTGTTCTGCAACGGGAAATCACCAATTATAGTCTTCAGCATGAACAACACACTTTAGAAACTACTAGTAAAAGGGTTGGCCAATTTAAAAGTTAATTGTTGATTGTACAAAGAATGAGCCAAAGAATTTTCCATTCTTTGCATCTTTGTTCCCCTCAGAAGTCCATTACCTTTCACAAAGAAAATTTTAGCTATCAAACTTGTCCATAAATTTTGCCGCTGAGTGTGAAACCATCCAGTTAGCATATACACTATCATTTGCATATCTTGAAAACACAGAGTTAGTGCCATCGAATCTTGTGAGTGGAACGGGGCTCTCCTCAGGCCAGTTCGGGTATGACATGCCTAAAAATGAAAACAGATAATTTTTTCTGCACTGAAGAACCATAACTTCATGTGCAGACAGTAAGGCCCTTGGCAAAACTCCCTTCAACATTTTAAGCCAGTCCACTGGATTTTGTCCCAAATCATTTCTTATAAATGATGTTTCAAAATCCCTGAAGCACAAATTCTGATGTAGGCAAAAACCCTGAAAAAATAAAGTGCTTACTTGATAAAAAATTGTGTGCGTGCACACACATGTGCATAATAAAAAGCTAGTAATTTTTCTTGTGATAAGCCTCCAACTTTCCATAATTTTCTTTTTTTAACAATCATGTAGCAATATATTGCTTTGCAAAAGGAAGTTCTTGCTGAACAGGAAGTGCTCCAAGAATTAATAAACCTATTTGGGACAGGATCCAAAGTTCATTCCAATGAGTGAAAGTCTTTCCATTTACTTAAATGGGTGCCTTTCCTTTGGCTTTAGTGAGGTTTTGGGGACGCTCTCACACCCTCACCAGGGATCCCCTGCTTAATTTTAGGAAATCCCAGGAGCACAACTGAATAAAGTTCAACAAAATCCTGAGCACTGCTGTCTTAATTCAGCATTTAAAGATGTATTTCAGGCATGTAATTATCTGCACTGAGTCCAAACTGCTTCTCAGTTTAGGCACGAGTGATGACCTAAATCGAAGCAGAGTGCTTAGCACCATGTTGATCCAGCTATACAAGCAGAGAACCATACCAAGGTCAAGATTTTAAAAATCAGAAATCTGATTTTGTTGCTTATTAATCATTCTGCCATCAACCTCGGTGGCAACTTTTTTCTCTTACTGCATTCTTTTAACAATCTGGTCACTAAGTGCCCCAAAGTAAACATGAGTTGGGGAAACCTAATGAAGTTATAGCTAGAGTATAGATCAAAAATAGACCCAAAGCCATGTATTAATGGCAGCTTTTAAGCTAAAAGATCCAACTTTTCAAAGTCGTACTACTTGAAGAATGAAAAAAAGTATCTGTGATGTTAGTAAATATCTAAAAACATAGAATAGTTAATCAAAAGACAAAATGTAGGAGTTTTGGCAAGAACCGTTTTTACTGTCCATCTCACCATCACAATATGAAAGCATATGTTCTTTTTAAAAACACTTGCTACATCATTCAATCAAGGTTTAGCACTGACATTTCATAATAAATCAAAGGACGTGAAAACAGCTGATTGTACTTTCAAAATGCCCATTGTTATTCAATTTTCAAAGAACTTTACACACTGATTTAATCTGTATATAATACTTATATACAGTATTTCTACCTTCTGTATATAATACTCTGGTTTCATTCTATGATACATTAAATAGACATTTCAGCTTATGGATCCAAAATGTATTAACAGCAGCTGAAATTTAGAAATCCATCCCAATAAACAAAAAATGTTGCAGATCGGTCCTATCATTGAGCTATGGCAAAAAAACAGTTGTGTTTTTTTTAAAAAAAAAGTCTATTGCTTAAATTAGAGGTACAGAATGTAACATAAAGTGTTCCTAGCCTCCCCCAACAGGATAGTTGAATTAGGTACTCATTAGCATTTTATATTTCCCCTGAGAATACTTCCCTGATCTTTTTTATTCTTTTGCTGTATGATATCTAGTCATTTTACTTATTTTCACATCCTTTTAAAAACGTTTATTTTAAACACAGCTGCAAAATGACTAAAGGATGATCCTGATGCAAACTTTGACATTTACCAAAAGAAAAACCAAAGAAACAAAAGAACCCAAAAGAAGCTTCCAAGCAAATTTCAATTGGCTTCATTCAGACAAGAAACACTGTGATGGGGTTACAGAGTCTGAGAACAGTGCAGAAGAAAAATCAATTTCTTTTTTGTGTTGCTAGAATCTAGTAAATGCATGTGAAATTCTACCATAGAGTTTGTTTTCAATCCATGTGGAAGGGAGGGTTCGAGGGAGGGGAGCATTATTACAGTCCACGAGTGGTGTCTCCTCTTCTGAGAGCCCATCATCATAAAGTAATGAATCGGAAGGTGTGGAAGCTGCAAGATCTAAGTAGTCCTAGGAAGCGAACACATAAAAAGCTGAGTTAAGGCACGTGGCAGTGCTGCTGGTTGGGTACAAATGCTAAACGTGCATCTGGTTTCTTTAACACAAGAAACTCCCGTCCCCGCTGCATTTCTCTGACACCTGCGCAGCCTCTGCCCGTCTGCAGGAATAGCATCTTTGGATGTATGTGATTTGCCAGAAGACTATATATGCTAAAAGTGTCCTAATACTTCCCTTACTTAATTCTGCACATCAAGTAACGTAACCAAGAAGCTAAAGGGCTGCGCTAAGTGATTTGTCTGACCTTCAGTTTCTGTTAAGCCTGATACATACGTATGCCTGAAATATATATGTGCGCACTTAAAGGAAAAGGTGCTTACATCTTCTCAACATCTTACAAAAGCTATTACATAATCATGTGTAAAATTAGCTCTGTAAATATTGCCAAATAAAGCTTTTGCTGCTGCTGTTCTAAAACTAAGTATTTAGGTCAACCATAAAAATTCACAGGTTTTCATCTATGCTGCTGAATTGCTTTGATGCAAAAAACAAACATGAAGCATTTGCAACTAATCTAAAACACACTTCTTGCTTTCAAAATGACTTTTCCTTTGGAAATGTACTGAAATTAAACTTTTAAAAGCTAAAGTTATCCAATTTTATAAACTGAAAAATATTCAGAATTTTTTATTCAGAAGGGCAAGAAGAAAACTGACCAATTTCTCAGCTGTTCTGGATTGGCTTTGGTTTTAATTGTGATGAAAATTTCAGAAAACTTGCCACCCTCATTATTACAAGTCTGTCTCTGGACGTGCAGATCTGCATGAATCGGCAGTTACAAGTTAGTAGTTGACAAGTCAGAGGACCTTTCATTTTGCCATTTTAAATTTAGAACTTATTTTTACATTCACATTCTGAGCAGAATCGTTTCCCTTTGTTTATTAGTCCTTTTTGCACCTAGTTTAAATGCCAGCACATTCTCAAATCTGGTAATGGTTGCTGCATTTCCTCTGCTTTTCATTTGCAATGGCTCCTCTTCCAATAACTAGTCAATCATTTTTATTTAAAAAGTGGTTATGTACAAGTAGCACGTAGTAGTACACAAGTATGTATACATTTTATAAGTCTATGCAACTTGGGCTTATTTTTAGACCTCAGCATCCATCCATTCATTCCAAAAGGTCTACACAGGATTATAAAAAACTTTCAAGTAACTCAATGCTGGAATCCTACAGCTTTTGTATCTGAATCAGATTCAATGAAATACTGTGTTCTTCTAGTTCTAGGCTTCCTTGGGTTATTTATTCAGGAGTTACTTTTCACAGTAACTTTTTTCACAGTCATTTTTTTGTTTGTTTATTTTTGTTTAAGGAAGCTAGACAGATGAAGGATCACTCATCTGCATTTAGGGTTGAAGTCACCAAACGCCACTATACGAGGCAGTACTGCTTGCAAAAACATGGATGCATTTGGAAAAAACTAGATATAAATGCTTCAAAATCTGATGAAAAGTAAATGATTGTGTGGGGATTTTTTAAAATACAAAATTCTGTATATTGGAACTCAAAAAATCTCATGCTTTCCCACACTTACCCTACTCTTCACCATCATCTTCTCTAGTTCCTTGCTGATCTCAGCAAATGTTGGTCTTTTATCAGGTTCTTGCTTCCAACAGCGCAACATCAGGTTGTACCTGTGACCCACCACAAGGTGAAAAAAAGAGCCAAAATTATTAGAAGTTGGTCATGCTTCTGCTGAAATAATTTATAGTACTGAAGCACAACTGTGGCATGAAGGTCAACCACAGGCACATCAATCTTTGTTGTATGTTCTGTTAAATGTTCCCTTGAATCAACAATGGACATTCACAAGAATGAGCTTTTATTTTAAAGAGTCTTTATGAGTTTGCAATGATGACATACTTGGCTGTCCTTGAAGGACTGCAGTCTTAGGGTTCGTTCATTATTTTCATGTTCTCAAAGGACCACCTCATGTGTAGGCAGCATGCCAGATTTCTAATTGCTTTTGTTTCCATATGACTTTGAAGAAATTTGTGTATCACCGCTGATGTGTATCTCTGCTGTTACATCAGAAAGTAGAACTTTGTTCATTTCTTTAAATCCTGAAAAGTTTCTGTAAACTTTTCTCGAAAGTGAATTCTAACCTAAGACTATTTGCACAAAGATTCTCTTGGTTGCTTCTATTAATGTTATTTTGATCATATCTTCTTATTCTGTCTTTAACTGCTTTCTATAGCGTACAGTGTGGAAATGAAAAGGAATTAAAGTTTTATAGTTGAGTGACTCTCAGCCACTGGCCAAGTTCTGGATGTGTAACTCTCCAGCGTATGCCATTCCTGTTATTTTTCTCTCAAGTGTTTTCAGGACTAAGTGATCTAGTCACAAAACTCATCTGACTATGAAATTAATTGGCTATAAGAATTACAGAAAGCTATTGAAAAGCATTGCATGCTTTGCCCTCACCCGTGATCTCTCTCTTACTTGACTGGGTAAAGCAGAGAATGCAATTTAAAAAACATGGTCCCTAAAGAAGATTCTCAAAGGCTGTTAGAAAAATTTCTGACTAAGACAGAGAAAATCCAAACCAGTCAGAAAATCATTATGCAGCTTGAATAAAAAAAAGAAACTCAGACATAGCTAGCTTGCCTAACCTCATAATTATCAATGATATAACATATGTTTGAAGAATGAAGTCTTATTCCCTGTTGAGATGAAACAAACAAAATATTAAATTTTAAGCATTTGCTAGAGGACATTCACCAGTGACACTTGTAAACTTCTAACCTGCCCTAAATTCAGAAACCCTTAATGGTATTAAAAATACACATATTATTTATACTGTATTTTCTCAACCTGAATGTGGTCAAAGAATCCTTTATATTGACAATAAGTCAAAAGAGATGCTGTAGTGATTATAGCTTGGTAACTTTCTAAAAAATACTGACCATGGCCAGATTTACACGCTGAACATAAAATTATGCATCCTCTCCAAATGCCATGGAAGAACTACTGAGAGAAAATATGTCACACTGTGAGTGTTCCAGTCAATAAAATATGAACTCTCTCCAAACAAAAAAAGAAATTGTCATGAGCTTATCAAGTCACAGAAAATTTGTGGGTTTTAGGGTATAGATTTCTGGGTCAAGGTATCATTTCTCCTATGTAATGCCAGGACAACTACTAGACAATGACTGTGGATGGAACATCTGTCACGTGTAGAGAAGTACTGAAACATTTTCTTGAATATTTCAGCTTCCACTGTGTTTTATGAAATTCTCCTCCTCCCCCACTCTCAAAAGTTTTGAATATTCAATTTGTTAATTATTTGGCAAGTGTCTTATTTGATATCCCACAAATATTTTGGATGTAGCTGCAAGTATTCTGTTGGAAATTCTTTTTCTGCACTATTCACTAATTTAATTACATTCTTTTGAGCACTACATATTTCTGTTATACCTCTGAGATATACAGAATATTTTTTTATGTGGCATTTATTTAAACCTTTTTTTGTTAGAAAGTATTTATTCAAGAGATGTTTTATGAATCTAATCAGATCAAGAGGCACTTACATTTCTTCACTGCAGTTTTCTGGTCTCTCCATTCTGTAGCCTGTTTTTAGGAGGTTAAAGAGTCTTTCAGGAGCAATACCTGGGTAGGGATTTCCTCCTAAAGTTACAATCTCCCATAGCAGAACTCCAAATGACCATCTGAAAAAGAGATGATAAGTTTTCATTTAGAGTGAGTTTCAAGAGCTTAGTGTGGCTTTCACCCAAGAAATCTTTTTCTAATGTTTTCAACAACCCACCCAAACTCCAGATATTGCTGAGCCAGGTGGGGTCATACAGATGGATACATGTCCATCCTTGTTCGCAAATAGGGTTCATTAAAAAGATCAGCAACCAAGACTGTAGAGATAAGGGACAGCTCTCTTTTATCCACTGAAAAAAGCTAACTGTAGCCTGGGAAGACCTGTCTTCTCTAGACAGCAGGAAATTTTTCCCATAGTGGCCCAGCCCAAAAGCTTGTTCCTCTTCTGTATACTGCTCCTCTTTCTCCTTTGGGTACAGAGGGAGTCTAATATCCCTAATTAGCCCTTAAAGTCCTATTCAGAAATAACTGTCTAAATTTACAAGAGCTGGCTCAGCCAGTTACCAAAGGACTGGTTTGCTGTCTTGACTATGAGGTTGTGTTTCATTCAAGCACGATGTATTTATTTCAAACATAAGCAACAGCTTTGATTTCAGCTGGTCTTCTGGGACATTTCAGTGATTCAGGACTTAGTTTTCTTCTCAGAGTTGATGAAAGAAGATTTTCACAAGTGTTACACACCTAATGCCAAACCAAAGAGCAGTGTCTAATTCCCTTTGAAAATTCCATCTCAAAATGCCAGCCACAAGCATCACCTCCTGTCTGTCTACATTCCACCTGTGCTTCTCCCATTTTGCAGAACAATGCGAACTCCAGAAGTACAGTAATAAAGCTTCCAACACAAGCAGAGAAGCCAAAGTGAGTCTCATGCAGTCCTGAAGTGGCATGCTGCCATTTTCTTCTCCCTAATGCCACTCATTGAATTAATTTTTAATCACTCAACATTCTTGAGAGCTAATGAATATTTATCGCATTTTCATATACTTCATTAATATACCTCCTCATCTCCTTTTTGAAGGGTTACAATTCTGTCTATGATTAATTCAAATAAACTTTGTAGCATGGCATGTTTTATTTTTAAAATCCACCTCTTCTGCTTAAGAGGAATTTTACAGAATATGGGAGGAGGGATCAGATGAATAATTTCTTAACTGAAGTTGTTTAGTAAATGGGCATGTAAGAATAGAATGCTGTAGAATGCTTTCAAATCATTATACAAATTAAGTACTATGGGAGGAGAAATGGGAGATGAAAAAAATTCCCATTGTGCTACGCTTATTGCTGAATAAAAATGTGACCAGAAAAAGCCAGGAAAGAGCAAATATGTGAAGAGGAAGACAGTAGGCTAGCTTTCCACTGATGTCATTGACCTCTAAAGCAAAACTGGGATTTTGTAAATGTTGGCAAGTAGTACTGCTATTAAGCACTGCTAACCACTAATTATATAAAAGACTTTAGAAGTGACTGGAAAATAGAAACACAGAGCATTGGAAAAAAAAAAAATAGAGCATATTGGAATAGTTGTTTAGTATATTAATATACATGTTCACCTAAAATATAATTGTATCACCACAAACAACAAAGAATATTCATAAAATATTTCAGCGAGTGTAATTATCCAAAATAACAATCACCACCACAAGAAAAAGCACTTCATTTATCAGTTTGCTGCTGTTGGAATGGCATTCATGGAACCTAGTGCTGGAGAGGATTTACTTTTGAACTCTCTATGTATGTCTCAGGAGCATTCTGTAGGGACTTTGCTAAATTTGGAGTTGCTCTATCAGAGTCCTTCATGTGTAATGACATGAATAGCGAAGGTGACCTCACCAGTGAGTCCAAAGCACTGTGTAAGCATGGCAGATATTTAGACCACTGTCCTAAAGTGGACCTAAAACATAGCTCTGTTAAGAATACCTGATGCGCCTCCAAGAAAGCTGGTAAATCAGCGTTGATTTACATGGAGATACCAATCCAGAACCAAGAAGCAGTAAAGCTGCAGAGCACTAGCGTGCTGCCTGGGGCTCTGAGCTAGCTCCCTTGCTTGACACCAGCTGGGCAATCTCTGCATGGCATTGTATCACATCTACAGGAGATAGGCTCCTGGGCTTAATAGCAGCCCATCAGGAAAACAAGCAGGGAGGAATGGTATTGGATCCAGAAGATCAATCAACAGTCAAAGAAGAGGCAGTTACGCAACAACACAATCTGTTCTGGCCTCAAACCACAGTGACAAATCTGTTTTGCAGAAAATGAAGAAATTAAAAATATGTTAAGAAGTTTTTAAAAGAATTTTAACAATTCTCTGGGAAAAGTCATTGTAGAGAAGCAGGCCAGCTCAAAGCTACTCTGATGAGGATAAAAAGAGACTCAACAAATACATAAGCAAATCTAAGGAAAAGTAACATTCTGCTGAGAATTACCACAATCTTTACTCTTTTCTTACTCCAAGTGAAACAAAGTAAGTGAAAAAAATTTGGAAATAAATTTCTAAGGATTTTCCAAGACAGGCAAAATATTTTATTCCACTAAACTGCTCTGATCTGCAGAGAGAAGAGTAAAAAATGAATGTAAATAATTTTAGAAGCTTACTTCAAAAGGTTCCTATTTGCACGTACTGTGATTATCAAAGTATTTTCCCCCCAAATGAAATATCATTGGGATCGGTATGTTTTACTTCATTTGAGTGTAACGTAAACGTTACTTCAGTCAGATCCTCTTTTCAAGGGAAACTTGGAAGGCATCAAAATGCTACCCAAAAATGCTACCTAGTAGAAAATCAGGCATAAGTACTGCTACTTTTGCAGTCTCTTAGGGTTTTTTTGTTTCTCATAAATAAATAATACTTAGAGTGTCTGCCTGGTGACTAGTCACAAGCATCATTCATCCCAGAAAGAAAGAAATGAAAATATGCGATTCAGAATGAAATGCACACAGTCCTCTGTCTGGCTCCTTGCTTATCAGACATGAAAACAGCTGTGGTGGCCTTGCCACCTAATCATCACAGGTGGAGACTGGAACATATCCATCTCCAAGATCTCCGTTTCCTTAATTGTGCAAATGAACTTGCATCTTGGCACCGGAACCCAACCATTCCCCTAAGGTCTGAGCAGACTGTTCTTAAAATTAATTGCAGTTTTGTTATCAATTTCAATAGGACTGAGGCCAGGCGTTAAATTCTTCTTCCTTTCTTCCCACCCCATCCCTCATCTGCCAGCAAGTGTTACAGACAAGTGATGAACGGGAAATGGGAAGTTTGGGTATGACTATTATCTTTAGCAAAGACTAGCAAGTCTATCAAAGACTGTCAAGGACAGCCAGGTCAAATGAACAGATCCTACTGCTGTTGATTTCAACAGGAAATATGTACCTAAATACCTCTCAGAGTCTTTTCTTCAGATTTAATTCAGCAGG
>NW_009725290.1:24195-54507 GCF_000703405.1 Apaloderma vittatum
CATATCATTGCCAGTTGATAGTGCCATCCAGGCTCTGTTCCTCCTGCCCATTTGTAAGAGCAGCAGCTTTGGCTACCCTGTGCCTTGTTGTGCTTCCTTCCTCATCTCCTTAAACAAGTACAAAAACCATAAAGAACACAAGAACTCACACTTACACATCACTTTGGGTTGTATAGATATGATCAAATAGGGACTCTATGGCCATCCACTTAACAGGTATCCGACCCTAGGAGGAGAAAAAGCAGCAACGCAATTAATAGTCAGAAAATTAAGTTTCAAAGTGGAAAACCAAGGTATTTATATTCAAAACTGTAACATATACTCTATCTACACTTTTAATGAGGTTTCCAATGGACTGAATGATTTTGCATTTCAGAAGAAAAATAGCAAGGAGAACAATTGTGAGAGTTTTTAAAAATCACTCATTCATTTCATTTCACTTCACACACTTCAGTAATCTAATTATGTAAAATAAGGTGGGTTGTTGTTTCGCTTGGGTTTTTTCCTCCAGATGGTCGCCAGTTTGAGTCAGGTAAACTCAACTCTCCTCTTCACGAACAGCTTCATCCAAAGAGTTATATTCTTCAAATGAATGTCTGTCTTGCCATTGCTTTTGGGAAATGTGAAAAATGCAAAAACAATGGGGAATAATGATTAAAGAAGAAGAGCTATCTCATTTATATCAGGGATGATGCATAAATGGAAGCACCTAGATGTTAAGATACCTTTGGTTTCAGAACTGTACCTGAACAGTCATGTTCAGTTACTGGTTACTAAATTGAATCTACAAGTTGCTACTTTCCACTGGCAGAAACTCACTGATAAAAACTGAGAAATCTGCCCCAGATATTCATGAAAATCTGCACCACTTCCAAGATGTTTCCTAATCTTCACAATACCACTTGCATTCATATGCCTTACTTCTTGTTCTCAGGAAATTCATATATGTATGCAACAACTGTTTCAGTACGATTTGAATTTTATCCTCCTTCCACGGTGACAAGTATCTCAGAAGTGAAAATATCCATTCAGTACATCAACACCCCGCCAAATAAAATGAAACTGCCTTATGTAATGTATCATTCTTGAAACACAGAACAACTGGTATAGATCAACGTCAAACACGTACATCAGAAGACAGCTAAATGAACATGGCAAAGCCCTTATGATCATGTCTTCCAAAAGGTTTATTTTCTTCAAAACTTATTTTGACTGAGGAAACATTCACACAAACTGGCTTGAAAAAGCAGGGAAAGCTAAACTGAAAATTCACTGTATTTATGGAAATGTTTTCATAAAATTCTGAAATTTTCACATGCAAAAGTTTCTGTTGGCAACACTTCCATTTTAAGTCATAGAGGAAACTGAACCAACACTACTCATCTTAGAAAGAGTCAACAGAAAGTTGTGTTAGTGAATGTCAGAGTCTGGCCTGAGATTGACTTATAAGAGTCCTCCTGATGTCAGCGACAGGTGGATACAAACAGTCAGAAAGCAGGATTTGTCTTGCTGGATTTAACAATATTTTTTACAAGAATAAGTAAATGACGAGCCTTAATTTATACTTTTAGTCTCAAAGATATTATGCTCAAGCGTTTCTTTTCAGGGAAACAGTGATGTGACTCAATAACTCATCTTTCCATCAAATTCCCTTTCAGCAGTCCCGCAAGTGAAATGTAACCACCATATGCTGAATCCTGCCATGAGCTCTGCAAGCAGACAGAACTGTAGCTAGGCACCTGACAATAATCTACCATGGCAGGCAAAACAGAATTCCTTTAAATAACCTCTGGCACGTAGCACTAGCTCCTAATCTACCCTGACCTGTGATGTACCATTTTGAGTTAAGATTTAGTATCATTCAGACATTTGGAAGTATCTGTAGGAGGGCTTTGCTTCAAGTGTTCTGCATAGATGTGATAATTCCTGAAATTCAGATCCTGATAGAAATTGTCTGCATTTTTTTAAACTCCTTGGGATTCTTTTTTGTTCATATTTTTCATTGTAAGTAGGAAAATGACGGGGATTTTTGGTTTTTGTCTTCAAGCAGTGTGATGAGGAACTTGATAAATAAGAAGGCTCACACAGTTAAAAATGGGCTGCCCTCTGCCTGTAAAAAGTTTAATAGTTAAAAGTTCCTGCAGTGAAAAAAAGTGTCATTCTTCTGTACTTATATTAACAAAACACTTGCTAGTTTTAAGGATCCTTTGTGCACTCTCTAGCCTTAAGAAAGAATTTATTACAGATTACTTGGCACATTGCTTTTAAAAACGAGCAGATCTCACTCTGCTCTTTACATGTTGTCTTGCAGCTCTTCCCAGGAGCACTGAGCAGCCAAGGTGGGGCAGTGACCTCACCCCTCTGCTCAGAGCAGGGTCAGCCACAGGAGGTTTCTTGGGACCATTTCCAGCCAGGTTTTGAGTATCTCCAGGGACAGAGACTCTCTGGGCAGCCTGTTCCAGTGCTCAGTCACTGTTACAGTACAAAAGTTTTTCCTTTAAAAGGAATTCCTCATAGACCAAATAGCTCCCAGTGCCTCTTGTCCTGTCACTGGGCCACACTGAGAAAAGCCTGGCTCTGCCGGCTTTATTCCCTCCCATCAGGTATTTAGAATCACAGAATCACAGAACAATTCAGGTTGGAAAAGACCCTTGGGATCATCGAGTCCAACCATTGACCCTACCCTACAAGGTCACCCCTAAACCATATCACCCAATATACATATATACATATACATATATACAGCTCAGTAAGATCCCGGAGCCATTTTTTTCCAGGCTGAACAAACCCAGCTCTATCAGCATCTCCTTGCATGTCAGATGTTCTGAGGCCTTAATCAGCATAGTGAGTCTTCTTTTACATATTAGAAATAGATTAGTTTTGTTTACTTGTCTACAAATAGAGGTGGAAAGAGAGGTAATGGTGACTTAAATATGATACATGTTTTACACATATAGATTACTATCTCACTGATTAAGCTCATTATTTTGCTTCATCTTCATTCTTAGTTCTTTAAAATAGAGAATTGTTCTAATAAAAATAATCGTTATCTTTTTCTTTTTCTGTGCTCAAGTCCTTCAGTATAAATTCATTCTTTTGATTAGTTAATAATTCCCACCACTGTCTTTATTATGCACTGTACCTTGCTCCTCTTGACATATGAATCCTCTTCGTATACGTCACGGGAGAGGCCAAAATCAGAAATCTTCATTTTGCGCCCTTCTGCCACCAATACATTTCTGGCTGCTAAATCACGATGAACGAGCTTTTGGAAGAAACGCACAACAGTGATTATGCTTTTTGTGAAGGAACCAACTCCCGCCTTGTCCATCTATCACAGGGACGTGCTCAGATCCCTGTTACACTGCCCTACCTTCATCTCCGCAAGGTACTGCATTCCTCGTGATATCTGCCATGCAAATGATATCAGATCGCCCATCGTTAAGGCTCTCTCATCAGGGTTATCCAAATAACTTGAATTTCTGTTGCCCTCACTGCCCACATAGCTTGGTCCTACTTTTCGACTTTCCCTGAGAAAACTGCGCAACGAGCCATATTTAGCGTATTCCACAATTAAATACAGTGGGCCTGAAACAAACAAACACACTGATGAGTAAACCATGAATAGATAACCATTTAATTTTTTTTCAGAAAAGTCTCTTAGAATTGACACATTGTTTTGAACAGTCAAAAGGTCCAGACACCTCGGGCCTTTATGTAAAAAATCAGCCATAGAATCATAGAATATTTTTAGCTTACATCCTCTATGCAAATTGAGTGAGCTTCAGCCTAAATCAAAGCAGAATTCACGCTCTTGCCTATACTTCCTCATCTCAATAATTTGAGACTGACAAAGAGACCACCTTCTTACAAATCAGATCTGCAAAACAGCCTAAGGTAGAGAAACTTTAAAAAAATATTAAAATCAGAGTAATTTTCTGGAGTGTGTGATACTGAACTCCCAAATTACCCACTAATTTCAGTGTTGTATTCAAGGTGCCTTTTCAGAGCACTCAGAAACATTCTGACATTTCAATCCATTATTTTCTCCTCCCCATTACCCACATGAGTAATACCCACTCAGTGCTTTAATTCTAACTACATTTGTCTGCTGTATTAAAGCCTTCCCAATTCATACACTAACGAATTAACTTGATATTTATTAAAAGCCTGTGACTCAGAAACAATTCACTTCCTTTGGGATAAAAAAATACATTGTCCTGAAAAGAAAAGAAAAAATATATCCCACTCCCCTGGTTTATTATCTAAGACTGGGAGA
The DNA here is from genome assembly GCF_000703405.1 of Apaloderma vittatum. Lineage (NCBI taxonomy): Eukaryota > Metazoa > Chordata > Aves > Trogoniformes > Trogonidae > Apaloderma > Apaloderma vittatum. The sequence continues at coordinate 28,475 of NW_009725290.1, forward strand.
TGACTCAAACCTGACTTATACGCTCTGTCTACAACTAAAAGTGCCAGAAGGAGAGGGAAAAAGGCAGGCCTTTGCCCAAGGTTGCAATATGCCATACTATCATTTTAGGTTGCATAATCACGTGCAAAAGGAAGAGCATGTTGGCATGCAACTTCATTTAAAATGAACAGAAATTCTTCATATTAGTTCCCATGCACAACAAAGAAAATTTGCTTTCCTGGCAGTTTATAATACACGTGTCTTAGAATTTTCCCCCTTGAAATATACTTTTCAATGAATGTGGCTTTTAGCAACTATTTCACAAGAGGGAAACAATGGTTTTGAGATAGAGGAAGAAAACTGACTATCAACCTAAGTGTCCAGGTATATTTTAACAAAAGTATCTGTAGTTGTCTCTTTGTGTGTGTGTGTTTTGTTTTTTGTTTATTTTAATAGGGAGATTTCCCTTCCTGGCTTAGGCCTCAGAGCAGGGTTTCATACAGAGTTTCAGTATGAATAACAACAATAATGAGAACTCCATTAAACATAACCCGTATATGAAAACACTTACTGAGCATCAACATAATACAAAAATACATACTGAAGGGATGAGAATTTGTATTAATTGATTAAAATAGCTTCAGAATCAAAATGTGTATTAAAGAAAGCCACAAGAAAAGTTTAGTTAAGTTAAAACAGCATTTCTTCCTCCTTTCAAATATTGCTTTCCATATATGTCCCTCATTTTTTCAGCCACCAGCAAATTTAAAAGGTGCTCAGCAATCCTTAAGCAGTGGTCCAAACCCAAACTGCTCCTTACTTCCTCGCTTGACATTTTTATCTGAACAAGCTTCTAATATTTACCATCTTGACTGCAGGCTCCGTAAAGCTTGATGACGTGAGGATGGTTCACCTGTTTCAAAAGGTTGAACTCAGAAAGTAGATCTCGCAGCTCGCTCTGGGAAGCGTTTTCTGTGAAAGCGTCCAAAGACACGGCTGTGGTTAGGAAAGCGTTACACGAGAATTCTCTACATACTGTCTCAAGTGTGAGATCAATCATTTCTCCTGGAATTAGCAAGAGGTTGGAAAACTCTGCACTTCCTCACAGGAAAGAAATTTTCCCATCACCACTGTCCTGCAGTCATTAACATCACAACCTAGCGAACGGGACGGCTGCTGTTCTGGCGTGGTAACCTGCGCTAATCACCACTGCTCTGCTACAAATGACTACAGAGAGAGTAGGTCAGCCAAGGCTCAGGACCAGAGTCTGTAATGTATTGCAGATGCCATGAAATTATTGTAGACCTTTTCTAGTGTTCTAAAGCAGCTTTTTAGGCTGAATCAGTGCAATAGAGGCTTCAGAATCATGCAAAAGGCAAGATTTTATGATGATCAAACAAAAAAAAGACTTGCTCAGTTACCTCCCATGATACAGCACAAAGGATTTAGTTACACATACATTTAAAACACATGTGTTAATAGTTTGTCCTGGCCATGACAATTTTTTACTCTATTCTACTATATGGCTGATGCAGACATATATTATCTTATAGTCTGAACCTTCACTCAGATTCTACCCCAGGGAGTGCAATATCAGATGGTCTCTCACTACTGATACAGACTACAAAAAAGTATACATTTATGTAAGCTAAAAATTAAAACCATCCACTTAATGCCTGTGAGAAAGTCCTGTTTTTCTAGCTCTGGAACTATGCAGCATGTGTAAGAACAGGACAAAGTTCTCCAAGTACCATGACTATTCCTCTGCTGGAAAAACTAAATTCAGTAGTGCACAAATGGAGATAGCTCTAAAGCTCTATGCCCCTTCTTTTTACAAATTGCAGATAATACCTATTTACATATCAGTTGGTGTTCCCGCTTTAAGTTGATTGTAATGAGGGCATTTGTATGATGCAGGAGGTCAGATTTGATTCACATGAGAAAAGTGGTAATAGCAGGCTGGAAAAATTATCTCTCTCTTCCTCTAAACCTCCATCAATAGCTCCAAGACTATTTTGTCTCAGCTAATTACTTACTGCTCCTTGTTCCCTCCCTGGTACGTAACGCCAAGTTGACAAAGGAGGGAGAGTCCCACCCTGGTCTGTTCTTAACTGCAGACTGTACCCACCCATACAGCTCAGCCAGGAGTTATCTTTTGTGCAAGTAAGCAAGAGGCTTTCTCCATTAACAGACTGGTAGGTATACCATTCCCTTTTAAAGATCAGGCAGTGTAGAGTCCCTGGTACTTGGGCAAATCGCCCTCTTTGCATCTGTTGCAGGGAAAAGGATGGGTGATGCTGGCCTGATCCAGAATAACTGTCCTTTATAGTTCCCTGACAGCATTACAGAGGCTAGCGCAGAATAATGCAATGTTTCTTATACTTGAGTTGTCATTTGTTAACAGTAAAGTTAAACCGAGAACAACAGATAAATGTTTGCAGAACGCCAAATTTTCTCCACAGTCAAACTAGAAGCTGGAATTTGAGGTGACTATCTGTAATGTAGTTTACATTACAAAGAGATTCATTAGGATCTGAAGTATTACTGTAAATGTCAGATGAATTTATTAAAGTAAAGTGCTTAAAATAAAGGGTCACTCCTTCACATTATCAATTCTGTCAATTCTTTGCTTCATAACAGTTAGGGAAAGCTGAATGTTAAATTATCTGCAAGTAAAAGCAACATTTTTTACCACTATGTCTTGGAATCTTAACTCAGTCATGTTATTGATGAAAATGTGCCAGAAAAAGCCATGAGTAAATACAAGTAAATACAAAATGAAATAATGACAAAGGCTATCCTCTTGATAGCGATGTATGGGTCATTACTTGACTATTGCAAGCAATGGTTAAGTAGTCTTTACTTCAGAAAAAACTTAGGTCCTAGACTTCCTCCATATGACCTATTCTCCACTGAACTTGTTGCAATGCAACCACGTACCTTATAATGCATTTATTTCTTTGGTAAAATGATGGCACATGCAGGATCTTTGCTCTCAAGCCGCAGCAGATGATTTGGTTTTTTACAGAAAACAAACTTACATATAGTAGAAATGGTAATAAGTATAACATTTTCCTATAATGACATGTTTTTATTTATGAGTAGCAGCGAATGGTTGAGCTCAAGGTCTCACATTATCATCTTAACATTATCTAGGCATACTTTATTTGCCCCAGCTTTAAAGTCTTCGGGAAAACTGAAGACACTGAGATAAAACACTGGGCTGTTCAAGCCAGTTTGAAAGCTCTAACAAACCCTTGCAATATTTCCATCAATTTCAAACAAAATAGAATACATATGCTATGTTAAGACAGAGGCTCCTTGCAAATCATGAATTAGAATCACTTGTGAAAATTACTTCCTTGGATCACTGTGATGTTATCTCCTAAAATCAGAAATCTGTCAGAATATAATAGAATGCTGAAAGAAATAGAGGATGTTACACTGGTTGCTTTTAGCTGATTTTTTTACTATCATGGTAGCCGCTCTCAGAATCCACTCAGAGGTTACAACAAATAGTTTTCAGATAATTTCAGACCCAGATGGGACTTACCTTTTAGCATTTTCACTGCTACTGTGGTATAGCCAGCCCTTCCCTTGAGTCGGAATGCTGTTGCCTTGACGACCTTTCCAAATTCCCCTTCTCCAAGAGTCTTGCCCAGAACTAGGTTCTTCCGCGGGAATTCCCACTTTGGATCTTCCTGCAGGAGAGGAAAGGAACCCTGTAAGTGGCCAGCTACACCCGAAGCATGTTCCCCAGGAGACTATTCGTCAGGAATAGGCGCATGTTAGTGTACAACATTCAGTTTCCCTTTTTATCAGTATCAGCGTATTCCTCTAAAAGCTTTTGAATCTCTAAGTATTTTGTAAGTATTTTTTCCATTACCCTGGAAACACCTCCTTCAAAACAGGCTGTACATTTACAGGTATGGGAAATTGGGTACAAATGAAAAATGAAGTAACAGAGGATAAAGGCTTGCTTTCAGAGTAACTATGAATATGTGACCTTGGACTTCACAGAGAAGTAAATCAGTTTTACTCACGTATAAGGCTTAGATGACAATCCTCCTCTTAGGAAATTAACGTTATTAAGCCTTAAGGTTGCAAAAATGATAACAGACAAATAGACTGCATTTCTGTAACACTTCTGCATGCATAAACAACATTCTTTAGGAACACGACAAACATCAGAAAAAGAGCACGTAAAATGACATCGGGCTTACTGGTATTTTAAAGGTGTCTACAGACACCTGGTTCTCCATGGAATCTAAAGAAGGCCGGCGCACGTTAGTAGAAGAATAACTGATGGGGTAGGACTGGGCTGGGCGCCGGAATGTCATTTCTGCAGAGGCAATAGGTGGCTTCGGAGAATTCTTGTGGTAACGATGGATGAAATAGGAAGAAAGCAGCACGGAGATGATGAAGGACAGCAGCACTGCCCCCGCGATCACTGTCTTGCACACGTCATCACATAGTTGCTCTGTGGATCAAGAAGAGCTTCTTAGAACTTTGCCTGTTGTCTCCTATTTCTGAGTTGGCAACGTGTATAACACACACAGGTGTGACAGAAACAGAACTCAGTTTAAAAACCTAGAGGAAAACTTAGTAGCTAATTCTCAATGAAATTTGAGAAATTGCAAATATGCCCATGGCACCTATCAATTCTTCCGTTCATTTTGGACACCAGCAGGTAACTGTTTGCCTAACTGCCTGTGTAAATGTAAAGATAGCTGGCTTGACCCTGTGTTCCATATTTTTATAGATGTAGGCTACTTCTCGACACTCTTTAAGACTCAGACTACCATATATTGACCTACTGAAACCACTTATCCCTCTGGAGACCTATGACTGAATTTTGCTTGTAGACAACAGTTCATGTTAGAGCCATTCTACCCATCAAATAAAATCTTCTTCAGATATGAAGAATATTTCTCTTCATCTTTTTAGATGATAAGGAGACTTAGAGTACTACAGCTTCATATTTAACAAAATAATTGTTTCTGAAAACATTGCCTAATGTGGCAACTGCTTCTAAAGTAGTATGCAATTTTTACATCCCCATTTATCACTTCCCCTTTTGCAGAAGCAATTTTAGTATCATACATTGGAAACTGAGCTTCAGTCAGAGCGCCCCTAGACAGGATCCCTAGCTGGTCAATTCCCAATGTCCTTTGCATTGTTCATTAGATAATCCTGACCTCAGATACACAGTTAACTTAGCTACATCTGCAAGCTGTATCTCAGAAATAAGTGGAAACAACACAACACCTTTTTCGAACAGAAAAAAAAGAGGGAAAAAGACAAAAAATAAAAAAGATGAAGCAAGAGGCTTCCTCTTTTTTTCTTATGCCTATAGATAATTTACCCAGAAGAGCAACCTGAGATATATTCTGAACAACTTAATTTTAGATGCAAAATATGTCATGTTATGTTTACTATTATCAATAATAAAAACAATTAAATCCCCTTTATTTAATCTCCATCAATTTGTTTCAAAAAACTGCATGGAGCTTTCCTATTTAAACAAAGGTCAATGAAGAAAGTAATCCGCTCCTAACACAATGGGTGCTGGCTACCTCTGACAGTTTGAAGCTTAGATTTTCAGAAATGATTAGGAAGCTGAAATTACTTGAAAGTAATAGAAGTCATCGTTCTAATTCTCCTATCTGTCTTTGCAAATATCAGGGGAGTCTCACTGAAATGCAAATGCTGCTGGAAATCACAGGATGACCAACCTGTTTGTGGTATAGTAATGGATTAAAAAAAAAAAATCTTTAGCTCAGGGTAGAAATAACCCCCTTTGGAAACTGTCAGGCTCCACAGTAGAAATCGAAGTGTCAGGTCTTAACTAATTTTATATTAGCAGCCTCTAACTAAAGATATTGCTTATTAATATGACCACGAGTTTAGATCGTGGTATATATGCAGGTGGTAGACACAAACAGAGAAAAAGATCAGTACAAGAACAGCAGGTAATGTTTACACTTACCCTTGATATCATCTTTCTCACAGTAACAGTTCTGTCTTGGGAAGCAGTAACAAATCCCATGTCCTGACTTAATTCCAAGATTTCCAATGCCTTTTCCATGACCACCAATAATGTTTCCACCTAATCAAATACAGACACAAGCTAAGATTCTCACACGCAGTTAAAGGGGGGAGAGGAAGAAAAAAAAAAAAGCTCAAATTTTTTAATGGATTTCTCTGTAATTTGACAGGAGAGCAGAGTACAGTGATAACAACTGGGATTCCCTAAGAATTAAGGGAGACTAAATTCTGAAATTTCTGGGATCCTGAAATAAGGAGAACTTGCACTGTCTAAAAACTGTCCCTGATTAGCAGTTATTCCCATGATGAAAGGCTCTGGATTAAAATTTACCTGTAAGAAAAATATAATAGTTTTCTTTGCATCACATAGTTGGGATCCTTTCCTAATTTGAGGTACCTTTTAAAACCTTGTATGGAATCCCATTATTTAATACCAAACATCTACCAAAACTGATCATCTCCCTGCTGTCCCAGCTCACATTTCCTCATAAAGCATTACGGTTCTGTATCAGTGAGGTCATCTTACGTTTTAAAATTCTCCCTAAAATACCTTCTCTAGTCTTCTTATTTTAGTTTCTCTCCACCATTGTTATTTTTGTTACTCATGAGCTGATGTTCAGTCCAGCGGTATAGACCATCAGCCTACATGTTTCAGTTCCGTTCCTGGTTCTGAGGCCAATTCCCTCTTAACCCTTCAGCATACTGTTCTAGATATCATCTGTTCCATTGTCAAATGGAGACAACATTACTTAATCATGTCTTTAAATGCCACTGAATAGCCTAGTAAGAGCACTAAGAGTAAGTGTAGGTCATAAAAGATGAATCAATGTATTGTTTAATATTAGGGAAACAAGTGCAGAACCTCATAGTGAACTACTCGTGATCTCAGGAAGGTGTTCTTCATGCAGAGCAACTGCAAATATATTTCCAAGTGCATAACTTTTTTTCTGCATATATTATAAAAATGACCACTAGTTGTGACATTTTTCATCTACAAACTGTCTGTAATCACATTATATAGACGGAAATCAATCAAATTCTGTAAGTTTAGCTGCCCTTCAGACAAACTGCCTAACCCATAATGGGATTCAAAAGATGAACAAGGTTTTTTAATATAGCTTGCTTTCTATTTTAATTCATTTTCCTCCATCTCACCTAAGTAAACAGTAGAGCAAATTACTGTTTCTTTTACATTTCTTTAGGTCTGTAACACAAATTGAGGAAAGGAGTATTTTTTGGCAACATAAAGGCAAACATCCTTTTTTTAGAAGTGAAACGGGAACTTGAGTATTTAAGGAAAACAGAGTTGAATTATCTTTCTAGAGAGGTCGAATCTACTAAAATGTATGCAGCTCAGCTGGTTAATTTTGGAAGAGATTGTGCTGAGTCCCTGCTCTCTGAGCTGACTCTTGTTTCAAGAAGCACCGTTGTCCCCAAAAAGTCTTGATTCCCCCCATCAGCGAACTTCCTCTATTCTGAAGAGGTGATCACAGAATCACAGAATCACAGAATGTTAGGGGCTGGAAGGGACCTCAAAAGATCATCTAGTCCAGCCCCCCCACCAGAGCAGGATCACCTACTCCATTCCAAAATGATGAAATAAAGTTTCTGTTAACCTAAGGAAAATGATAAGCATTTATCTTTATCTGCCTATGTCTGAGGACTTGGAAGAAGGAATGAGGAGGTCCTATCTGAACTGTTCTTGAGCAAGGGGTCTGGAGAAAAAATGGTTTTTACATAGCAGGGAAAGGAGGAGCACATTGTCACTGCAGGTGTACACTGGAAACATGGAGCTTCCAGCACACATTCCAGAGACCCAAAAATTTATCATTCACCAATGCAGTGGTGGCAGGGAAATTCCAAGAGTTTTCAATACTGTTTTACATTGTGTAGTGTTTCACAGGCTGTTTTAAATTAGCAGCTCTTTCCATTGCCCTGTGGTGAGAAAGAGCTTTCCCTAATTCAAGGTCACTTGGAAAAAGGAAAAACTATGGCCCTATTCCACACCACAAACTCCATAAATTCGGAAGGTAAAAGCACTTGTTGTTGGACAAAACTAAAGAGGACATCTGACTACCACTTAAAAAAAAACAACACAGAAGACACACAAAGCAAGGTAGAAGTCTAAGCACTCTCTTTTTTTTTTTCCATTATCAGAAAGCCAAAGTCCAGAGGAGTCTACAAATATCAGTCATTTAAAAATGTTTAGCCAGATTCACACATTGCAACCAGTCCTGAAGCAATGACTCAGCACAAGAAAGTCTCTTACTTAGAACGCAGTTAGGCTGCCTCTAACTGACAGGCACAGCCACAGGGCCTGGTTGTTTCAGCTGAGTGCCCTTCAATGGAACGTTCACAGCGTTAGGGTGAGAAAGCAATTTTGGGGCTCAAGTATATAGCCATCATAATGACAGATGAATTACAAAAATAAGCATTTAAAGTACTTAAAGAATATCCTTGACCTTAAGGCATCTGGGACTTTGTCTTTATTCCTTGCCATTCCCAAAGAAACATCCCCTAGCAGTGAAAGCTGAAATAATGGTAGTCCGGCACCTCTGAGCTCCCAAAACACACTCATTTCTCTGTCTGCAAATACACTGCTTTTGGGTGCAAGCCCAGGTTCTGAATTGCATCAAATCATGTATAAAATTATCCAGCTCAGGCATTGAAAAGGCATACATAACATCTTGCAAGCTTGTCTTACTTGCCTGCTTCTATTATTAAGAAAGTATTTCTTTCAGGCTTCTGTTGAGCAAAACATCTGATGCTGCATATGTTGCACATTACATGTTTTAGCATTGCAGCCTCTGGCACAAATATTTGCACTTTTAGAATGACAACTGATTGTGGATATTATAAATAAAGAATTCTTTTCAGATGATTAGAGAAGTTACTTGAATTCACTTCAAGCATTTCTGCCATTTTAATGACTGCTTTTATGCACTCTAATGAAACAATTATCTTTGTGATAAAAGTCATATACAATACACAATCCCATTCTTGCATGCAAGAAATGCAAAGATGCCTCTTCATTCATTTTATAGAAGGTAAGTCCTAGCCTGTATGAAAACACTAGTTCCTCTAAGACTCTGTTTTAAAACATAAACTTGGAATATACAATGCCAGAGCCAGAATTACTCAAGAAACATCTGTGTCTTTATTCCTGAATTACATACTGATAAAAAGATCCACTTAAAAATTATAATCTCATAGAAAACTGAAATTGCTCAAGTGCAATAAAATGTTTTTCTAATCTTTGCATCTTCAGGGTGATGTGCGAACTTGCAGGTATACGAGTGGAATATAGAAAGATGTGTTCAAGAAAAAAATGTATTTCAATTCTACTTTCATAAGTGCTGTTCATATGAGTCTCTGCCTGTATCTTCAAATAGATAAGGCATTGGATTGTTTTGATGATCACCTGTCAAATCAGGCCAGGTGCACTTCCTCAAATGATCCTCTGCAAAGACATTTATTTTTCATTGAAATTCATTTCATCTTACTTATTCAAATTGGAGTTAAAATAGGCATGGTTTCCATCATAATGTGCTAATGTTTCAAAATAGGGCATTAACTTCCCTAAAACCTGTATTTGTTTCATCAAGTAACTCCACTGAGAAATACTATGTGTGAATTAACAGGGAAGCAGAATAAGAATTACTGAGAAAACCTTATCTTTCCATCACTGTCAGCTGATAGGCGTTGGCTGACTGGCTTTAAAAAGAACAAAAACAGTCCCCATAACCCTCTTGTATGATTCAGATGCAGGTCTGACAATGCAGAGATGCTAAGTACACTTGTAAAGATTTCTGCGATCACAAAAGTGGAACTTGAACAATGATCAGCAGTGACACAGAAAAGCCACCCTAAAACATTTCCGTACTTGTGCAGTCTTGTGGGCACACAGCTGGATCTCTGCTCTCGATCACATCACAGATGCCATCCGGACAAGTCTTGATACTTGGGGTGCATGTGGAATAGTTGGTGGTGATCCCTGTTAACACACAAACAGACAGCTGCACAAATACCACCAGGCTTTGAAGGAAAGCTTATTGCATCTTCTCGGTGGACATCAAAGCACAGATTACTTACTTTTTAAAATAAACATCTGTGACTATAAATATCATCTGCTGGAGTAACAGGCAAGACAACAGCTAAAAGCAACTGGAAGAAATATATTTTTCACTATGTTTTCTGCTTTTGACTGCCCTTCGGGCATGTCACTTGCAGTTACAGTATTACTTGCAAAAGAGCTAGTTGACCATTTTGAGTCTGAAAAGTGGCTTTCACAACTAAGGATGCCTCTCCACAATTTCACACATACTTGAATATGAAAGTTGCAAGTAGTCAAAAAGAATTTGTGCTACTCATGCAGTTTGGAGGGTTAAAGGATTAGCACAGAAGCATTGTTTTGGAAGAGTCAAGGGTACTGCCACCCCTCAGATTTGTGCTACAGACCACAGAAAACAGAGATACTGCTTCTGTGCTCCCTGTCTCCTGAGGCATACCTGCTCAAAGGCTCATTGATATGCTTCAAAATCAACTAATGGTGGCAGAGATTATCTTGCAAATCATAAGTCACCTATTCTAGTTACACTTATGCAAACTCAGTTCACTACCTGGTGTTTTATGCGTCATGCTCGACATCACCAGGGACAAGGTCAAGTATGACCATTCCAACTTTGTGTCATTCTCCTTCCTAGTGCATGTTTCATATGGGTATTATGATCAATATTTTTAGCCCAAGCTTCTGTGTAGTTTACTATCCCATGTCGTCCAGCCAGAATAAATCAGTTTCTCTCTATAGAAGTCAGATGCTTAATTACAGCTAAACAGAAGCTCGATTCCACAACAGAAATGTACCTTTTCCACTTCCCTGTCTCCATTGGCATCTTCCTGTTAGCACTCCCAGGCCACCGCACTCTTCGCATTCAGCACGGTGCTTGCTGACAGCACAGGAGTCAGGGCAGTCCTCTTCTTTTTTTAAAACTGTTGGAAAAAGTTCAAGACAAGGGAGATGAATCCACAAGTCAGCACATCAGAAAGAAAACGCAATTCTTTGGTGTAGATATGAAGGGAAGAAAAGCTGTTTGCTCTGGGCAGAGGAGTTCTGATATTATAGAAGGGAACAAAGGCAAAGATCAGATAGAATTGTAAAGTTTCTCATGCGATAGGTTTGGAGAGAAACGATTATGTTTCCAGTGTAATCCTCCTCTGCTGTGGCTGTTACAGAATATTTTCAACATTCTGCCCTTAGGAACTTTTTTAGCAAGATGAAGTCAGTGCAATTGCTACATGAATGTTAAGTACTTTTTTTTTTTAAAAAAAAGGAAAAATTGGAGAGAGAAGTGGGGAGAAAGATGAGAGGCCAGAGATTTTTGGTTTCATATAAATATATATATATACACACTTTTCTTTTTTCTTCCATAGGAATATATGAAATACAAAATAATGGTCTTAAAAAAAGAGATTCTTCTAAATCAAATATCATAAACATTAGGAATTGCATACGATATACCAGCTTTCTGGGCCTTATTTCTTCAAACAAAATACTTGCTACAGGCAGGTCTGAATCAGAACTCAAAACTTAAACTTTTGGGATCTGTATCTGGTAGGTCAGACTCACTTTCAATTTTACTGCCATCACTTGACAGAATATACTAATAATGCATCAGCTAATACCCATATGACTTGTAAATAGTTCTAATTGACTCGGGCACTTACGATTTCCTTCCACTACAATAGTGAGGAGGGTTTTGGTATGCTTCCTGCTCTGCTTGTCTGTAGCTTGAACAGTGTATTGTATTTCCTTGCATTCAGGTCTGTGCAGCACAGAGGAATCAGTCACATAAAGGCTTCCATACTTGTCTTCTCGGCCTTGAAGTATGCTGACAGGATAGCAGCTTACGTTGGGGGACAGTAACTTGTAGGTGATATTCACACCGCGGAATTTCATACAGTTTTCAATGCAGATTTTTCCTATCTAGGCTCAAACACCAACAAATAAATCACAGACAACAGAAACACAACTGTGCATTGAAAACATTCTGTGCTGCCTAAAAATATATCAAAGAAAATTAAAGATATTACAGCCTTGCAGATTTCAGCCTTTATCTTGCATTTACGGATGTGGTATTTTACTATCAATGAAGTATTTGAATGCTTCAAATGTGAGTTTTTTCTCTGCAAAAATAAGAGGTGAAGCATTACCACTGTCTTCGGGCTAGCAGTGGAAATGCAAAAAGCCTTGACCCAGAGACTCAGTGATCTCTGGTGCCTACTGCTGCTGGTCAGCCATATTCAGTGAGAACAAGACCCTTTGATCTGGGAAAGTCTGAGTTCAGTCCCTGCTCTGTCTCAGACTGATCAGTGAGAAAATCTTTGCTCTTGCTCGAGAAAGCAAAGAGCTCAGCATTAACAAAGCTGAGCCTCTTTTCTAAGACATAATTTTTGCAATATTACAGTCAAAAGGTTTCTGGCCAGCTGAGTTTTCTGAAAGCCTTAAAAGGAACAAGAACCTCATTGTTTCCCATTTGCAATTTTAAAACCATTTGCATCTAAAAATGAAAATGTGCTGGTTTGCCATATTTGAACTTCTGCCTGCCAGAACATCTACACTAGAGCACTCCTCAGTCTGAAGCAATTTATCTGAGAAGCACAGGAACGTAAAGCCCCAACTCCCGTCCAGCTCTTACAGGAACTGATCCAAAGCTCACTTTGGTTTTTCCATTTACAAGAGTGAGATTCAGATCAGGCCCAGAGGCATTGGCTTTCCTTGCAGGGAAACCCACAGTGTGAAGGGTGGGGTGTTACTGAAAGGAACTTGGTGATGGAGTCTTTTCAAAAGCTACAGTTAAGATGTATTTTCAGAAGTAACACCAGTGCTGGTAAAACTGTATCTGTACATCTTGGTTTTAACATCATCATTATTATTACTATTACTAAAGAATGTTAAAAAAAAATAAAAAAAAGGTTTTTGTACTAAGACCTCTTCCTATGAACCTGGACTACTTAAAAGTCAAAGAGGGAGCTTCTGCAGTCCTAGAAGCACCCTTTGTCATAGGACAGTCTCACCTCATCTAACCTACTCCCATTCACACCACTGACTGGTCATTTGGCATCAGTTTTGTTGGCTTTTTCTGGTGGCAGGATACAAAGACTATAAAAGCCATCAGCGGCTGAGCCATTTCTTCCTTGCTGTCTGTTCTCCACAGCATGCTGGGACTGGCAGGAAGATGCTGGGACTGGCAGGAAGAAAAAGAAGCAAAGACGAGATTTCAACTATTCATAAATTCTGTCTAGACACAAGGTCTAGGCAGGTCCCTTCCAGAACCAGTTGCTGCTGCACTGTGACTGGCAGTGTTTTACAACTGCTAAGTGGCGTTTCTTTGACGTGGCAGGGTAACACAATGATGTTCCATGGCACCAACCTCTATAGAGACTGAACTGTCCTTTTGGCCTCCTCTGTCATAACTGCTTTTTGCAGGCATGTTACTGATGAACACAAATTTCCTCCAGAAGAGGATGGAGAAGATCCCATAAATTCAGGGTTCCTGAAAAGTAGATTACCCTCAGAGTAGCACATGAGCCAGTTTTGCTTTCTCTGTACAACCTGAGAAACTAAAAATGCCTGCCTCAAGAAATTTCTACAAGAGAGATAGGCTTTCTTGTTTTGTCCAATTCCACTAGGAAAAGCCCAAACTTGTCACTTTGCTTGCACCACAGAGTCAGCACAGCTCTCAGATGCAGCAGAGCACAGCTCCAGGGGAAGGAGGTAGAAGCAGCCAGTTCCTTTTTCTCATGAGGACTGTGAAAAATAGCCTGGTAAACAGGATTAACATCAACAAAGTGGGAACATACAAAGGTGCATTTTGCAAGACTCTCAATAGTTAACACAGAAATAGGGGCAGAAAAATCCATCTTTTGAGCTCCAGAGTTTAATAAAGTCTGGATAATGATAATGTTCCCCTTCACTGAATTCCAGGGACATTTGGACATATAACCCGTCTAAAATTCTCAGCCAATGTTATTAATCATTTGTCTCCGTAAATGTCAATAGAGCTTTAAGTCCTTTGATAAGTTAAATGCCACTGGGCAAGCCTGTACTGTCAGGCCATGCTTCTGTTATTCAATTCATTTAGCTGCTCAAATAGACAAATGGCATCAGCCCAGCAGTTAATCATTTCTTCACGCTCTTGTGTTTTCCTTAGGGCAAGAGACAGTTCAGCCTTCATATTAATTTGGTCCAGTACTTTTCCTCACTGCTCTGGCACATCACGGCTAATTATGCAGACGACTTTAACAATGTGAATTGCTGGGGACAAAGCTGCTTCCATTGACTTGTGCTCCGAGCCCAGCACACTGTAAATTCAAACCCAGGCTCGGAAGTAGGTGGATGACACTTGAACTGATTGAGAACACCATCTCCAGAGCCAGGGTAAGTTTTGCATTTTGCTGTTCGACAATCAGAACAAAATTTCTTTGTGAACTCATGTTTAGGCAGCACAAAGAAAGATCTCTCCCCGCAGACTTGGAGGTCTTGCCAGAAACAGTTTTCCCTGCTGCTGCTGCCACCCAGTGAAACTGCACGGCTAGTGGGAAGTGCTATTGTTTCCAGAAACCCTAAAATGCCCTTTCGGATGTTTGACTGTCCTGACAACATGCAAAACCAGCAGCTTTATAAGTTAACCGGTTTTGGTTTGCATTCTTGACTAGAAAACTATATAATCTCAGACTTCAAACAAATGTGTTCAAGCAATCTAAGGTATGCACAGATAATCGGGCTTTCACCAAATTTAATTTGGAATTCATTCGTGCATAATATTATTGTATGCATATTCTTAAATATAAAATATGTGGGTAGATGTATACATATATACACATACCAAAACTACAGTCAAATAATTGATCTATATTCATACACACCTAACAGTTAAGTTTCCACACTTTTTACAGTTACCATCATGTTGTGACATACATACAGTTGAGGACCATTTCTAGATGCTAAGAGCTAGACTATGAGTTTCTTACACACATCTGCTATTATTTCTTTTAGGGGGACAGCCACTGGTTTCACCCTATCTCCTTGCAAGAGTTTATTACACCACTGAGAATAAAGCTCTCACTATCTGGTGCTACAAAAACTCAAACCACCAAAAACACGGTGATCTGCACAAAAAAGCTCAAAATATGCTCTGAGGTTTCTAACAGACTACAAATTTTACAGCTGCAGTCACGAGACATCACAAGCTCTCATAGGGAAGTAGTTTTTCACAGCAATCCATCCGATGAGCACATTTGCAATCTTTCTTTTATTTAAGATAATAGTGCAGACTGTATGGAAAAAGGCCTTTGACGAAGTAGTAGCTTTTTTACAGATTTATAAGGCCTGTTCCATGCTCTGAAGAGCTATAAAGCCGTAGTGCATTTCATCAGATTAAATACAAGAACACAAAACATATCTTTCTGTTTTCTTACTACAATCAACTACGGTCTTAAAGATTAATAAAACTGAATTTTTCATTAGAAGTCTTCTAATTAATTGAGTTGCTATACAATTGGGATGATTATATTTTAGTCTCAGTCCTCTCTGCAACACACACAGCAGCAGTTTTATAGCTTTATTTAGTTATGAGGTATGCTTCAGAACAGCTCTCCCAAAATGGCTCATCACTGATGTTTTTAATAGTCACTTTTATAACATTAATTATATTGAACCAGTTCCTTATTAACATACATGTTCCATAGGAATTACATTGTAATTTCCACCTGATTAATGTCAACCTGTTAGAAAGTGTTTCTGGAAGGCATTATTAATGGCAATGGTGGCAATTAAGCTAAAATGAGGGTTAAATTAGGAAACACATTAATTAATAACTAGCCATTATCTAGAGAAGAGCCATTAACATACTGGAACATACAGAGCTGTGACTCCAACAACTACGACAAATTTCTTTTTTTTGCCTTTGGTATTTTTCTTGTTATTTATGCCTAAACTCCACAGCCTCAAGTCCTCCTGTTTCGAACACACAGTATTTTTCTCCATTAAAATTTCCATATGTGACCCCTCCTCTGTTGTTATGTGATAGAGAGCTGGTGTCCAGTTTACCTGCTATCCATGGCACCTAGCAACAATCATATTGATATCAGATTTTTCATTCATTCCACTTCAAACAATTAAAACCCAATGCTTTAACACACCTCGTCTCAGCGATCTATCCACTAAGCTCTAACGGAGAGCGCAAATATAATTAACACAGTTCTTACTTGTGCGAAGCGTTCGGCATTTCTGTTCACTGTGAACTGGTAAGTCACGTTTGGAAACTGAATGCTGACAGGGAGGATGGAGACATTGAAATGAAGCATCACCGATCTTTCAGGGCCATGAAATTCTGTGTCATTCACCAAAACATCCAACTGGACGTAACGATGCTCTGTGACTGAAATACTTTTATTCAGTACCAGTTCTGCAAAGGAGAATATCATGCTATTACCAACCCACATTATCTGCAAATGTACATTTTGACACTGCAATTTCAACAGTATTATACATATCAAAATTATACATATTAAAGTTATTCCTAACAGGAAAGTGAAGGTGAGTTAAATATGAAAATAAGCTTCCACGGAGTTATGCTCTGATTCATTCAAGATGCTTGGAGAGGCGTTCTTCCCTTCTGCCACCCATGCTGAGAACACTACAATCAGAACCTCCTGCTTATCAGCGTGCACATCTGCATCGCTCACGCTCCAGGGTTGCACAAACTTCATTTTTTCAGTACATGTTTAAAAAATCAGCATTTACTTAACTTGAAATTTCTCATCTATCTTTGGCTCAATATTTACAAAATGCTTGGAAAAGTTCAATAGCTTAGCCAGCGGTTACTAACAAGCATTTCCTCCTTTACACAAAAAAAGAGACCTTACTGTACTCGTGTCGAGTGCCCCTCACTTGGCTGCCGTTTGGGCTGAAATGGATTTCATCAAAGATGTGCTCTACCCGAAATGTTTCACTTATCCAAGGATCGTCGGTAATGATGGTTCCTGTGTACTTCTTTCTGCTGCTTTCAAGGGGATAAATAGGTGTGGTGTCTGCATCGTATACAGTTAGCGTTGCAAGAACAGTTCCCTAGAATAAAATAATAAGTGACATTGCTGAATGAACTGAAGATTTTTCTTCCTCTGGTACACATTTGGGAGATTGAAATACTGGTCAAATAAAACCTTACAACTTGCACTCAAGCGCACTTTCATTCAAACTGATTTTAAGCTTCAGGTTACCTCTATTTCACAGCTATCTGGATCAGTTAGAAGCTCAAAAGAAGACAGTGAAAAAGAACTTGCCCTATAATCATCTGAGTCTATGTCTAAATACAGTGCTAAACTTTTGAGGTAGGAAATAAGTGCACATGCAAAGCTCTTGATTTTTTCAAAATCAGTGTTATTATATAATACTATTAAAAAAATCAGGTAAGTAATACGCACAGTTAAAAGACATGAAATACATTCAGACAGTTGAAACTCATTACTCAAATGACAGAAGGGGCCTGAGCTGGCTGTCTTCTTCTTAGTCTATTAGATTGCTGTTCTCTAGCCACTGAAGCCACAAGGCCTTCAAGATTTTTATTAGCAATTCTGTTGTTTCAGGTTTGTTTAGTTACTCAAAAAGATTGGAAGTTTCTAAATATAACATGGGTGGGGGAGTTTTTCCTACTGCAAAATACCAGTGAAATTCAGTAGGTTCTGAATGCTTTTCAGGCACTTAATTTCAAAGAGAATATTTTACAATGAGACCTTCGCTTTCTATCATCCAGAGGCAAATAAAACTCCCAGATCTCAAAATTTTCAAAAGTAATAAGGAATTACTTTATACCCAAACGTGTTCATAGATGTTTTGTCAACGCTTGTTCTTGTCGGGAGGTGGCAGCAAACTCCCAAAGTAATTCTTTTTCCTTCCAGACATAAATATGAGCAAAAGGTACTTTGAAGTACAAATTTAACAAAAAAAACCCAAGATGGTTTTGTTATGATAAAGAGGTCTTCTCATGAAAAAGGCATCCTTTAGGCCCCAGAAGAAATGCCTTCTCTATACCATTGGCTTATAAAGGATTGTTGCTTTGGTGGAAGAGCCAAAGACCCCTCCTGTATGCTTCCACTGAAGTAAGGGGTGTAGGGTGCATACACAGAGACACCTGGGGGTTCAGGCCCCTGGGAAGATCATCTTGGCCTGGTAAAGGAAAAGTAGAGGGGCACCATTAAAGCAAGATCTTGAAGCTCTCCCTTAACAGCCTGACACTGAAAACTCAACACCTTTCCGGGCACACTGCTTGTCTGAAGAAGGCAGCCACTTTTTCTGACTTTCTGTTACTAGTACAGCATCCAAATAAATGTTCTGAATGTAGTTCTGATATACAGATTTACTCACACAGAAAGGATACACATATACATTTGTTCTAACACCGTGCAGTTTTAGTCACGTGGGGAAAACAATCCTGTAACAGAGCTCTGTACGGGGAGATACCGCCATCCTGACCACGGTCTCAGCAATGGTCCATCCTGATATCTCACAAACTGCTCCCATTTCTTTACACTGTTTAACTCCTAACCCCAAATCTTCTTTCTTAGGGGTCTGAACAAGACATAAGTCTGGGGCAGGAATCCTAAAAGCTCACCATTTTACAAGCACAGGTCTGTAGAGCATGGTGTGGCCACGTGCTCATCGCTGAGATTCATCCTCCAGAGCACGGTGTTCCCCAGCAATCAGGCCACCACCACTGCCCTCCTACTTCAGGGACTAAATAAAGGAGAGTACTACCTCTTTCCTGTTGAACTCCACGACGGCATCTGCAGTATCAGTGCCGTTGGGAAGGAAGGGCGGAGAGTCATCTTCATCTAACACATTCACCAGGAAGGGCACTTCAACCTGCATTTCCCTGAAGCCCTCTCTCACGGTACATTTGGCAATCAGCTCGTACTTCTCTCTCTCTTCTCGATCTAGGCGCTGTGTCACGCTCACGCTGGTGGTGCTCTCGTTGTATCGAAAGGGCATACCTTCAGCTGAAACACACAGCCACAGTATAAATAGAGACAATCACTTCCCACTGTAGGGCTCCAACAGTTTTCCTCTTTAATACTCTTTTGGAATCCAGTAAACCCATTTGAACATGATGAATGCATAAAAACAGGAAGGCTTGGAAGTGAAACAGAAGTTGTGGTGTTATATTAGGGTAGGCAGAAAATAGAATAGATGGAAAGAGCCTACAGTCTAGAAGCAGCACATTTTAAAGCCTAGGATATTTTCAGTCTGCTCTTAGCAGATGCAAACTTCTAAATCCCATCTTTTCCTTGGGGAAGGGGATAGTCCTTCTTCCCATTCCCTCTGTATACCTCAAAGACAAAAATCTTCAGGCTCAGTTCAACACTTGCAATGGAATTTCCTTTACAAAATCAATCTAGCGGATTTACTACAAAAGAGATTCTTAATAGTGCAGCTGTTTACATCTATGGCTGGTACACGAGTGGCTCAGCTCCTGTTTTACCTGCTAGCAGTTTGTAGGAAATGCTGAGATTCTGACACAGATGATGAATTGAGGGTAACTGGAGCTGGTGGAATGTGCCAGCTGGTTTATTCTCCTTGATGTGAAAGGACAGATCCATTTCTGTGAAGCAAAGCTGCCTTGCTGTCAGGGAACTGCAAGCTGGTGCAGTAGCGTTGATCAAGGAGAGGAAAACTGTGGTGCGCGTAGCAGAATCGCATTCCTTCTCTTGGAAAGGGTGGGATGAAAGGAAGACATACAGCATCACCTTTGATAATGACATCCAGTTTCCTGTGGCTTCAGGAAAAAACAAACAAACAAACAAAACAGAAGAGATATTTTACAGAAGAGAAGCCAACATTTCTGTTACTCATTTTGTACTCTAGTCCGTTATTCCACAACCATATAGTCCTGTTACATAATAAAATAGTTGTTTAATACTTCACCTACTGGTGAGAGGACCTTGAATCTTAGTAACATCAATAAGCCAAAGGAAATCTATAGGTGTTGGTACCAATTTTACATTGTAGAACCTCACAGAACAGTATCAGCATTCTTTCTTTAAGACACTGACACAAAACAGGTCACTCTAGGCATCAGCTTTTTGGTGGGACTGGTTTTTGGAGGGACTAAAAGAGAGTGGGGCGGCAGCAGGGAAAAAGAGTGCATGCAATAGCAACAGATATTCATGACAGACTCGTAACTAATACAATTTAAGTCACAGTGTTCTGATAGTCTATACCAGTTGAAGATATGGGCCAAATTTTTTACATTCAGAGGACAAATTTTTTCATTTTGAAATATAAAGAGCAGGTCAAAAGATAACATAGAAATTAAAATCCACCTATGGCATCTATTAATATACACTCAAGCCTTAATTATTTTGATTATCTTGGTTTGACTACAGACAGAAAGATAGTATCTCTGTAACAGATCTAATTCACTTGAAAAGATGCCCTAGGTCACTTTGATCCATACAACAAAACAAGGCTCTCAAGTTCTGATAGCTCTTTTCTTCCTTTGTTGAGTTACAAATAGCTGCCCGATACTTATGAACACTGACTACCAAAGATGCAGTGAAAACGGGCGAGATCTCAAGCACTCGGCATTTAAAAAATACAGAAGTACCTCAAGCTGAATGTTTCAACATCAAGGCACCTATGTCAAAGGGTCATGTTGATATATGGCTTTTACAAACTCAAGACAGTTACTACAGACTCTCCAACAGCAGAATTTCTGCAACTGATCACAGTGGTATGCCATTAACTCCTCACCCATTTCCTCCTCCACCATCTAATGATACCTAATTTCCTCATAGATCAAAATCACCAAAACCAATTTACTGCTAGAGCATAAAAGAAGGGGAAAAACCTAAAATAATTCATTTCTGTCGTTCAACAGTAACTGCCTCTACCAAAGCCAAATCTCAAAAGAGGGAGGGAGGTACACTTGAGCTTTTCTTTTAAGAGCTGTTTGGTGTTTATATTCGCAAATGTACTTTGCGAATCCACATTACCAGAGTTTATATCAGAGTCTGAACTACTCTAACTGCACTGGTCTGGGCACTAAGCTTCCAGCATTTACTCAGTGGAAATGGCTTAATTTGCATCAGCAGATGAACAAACCACAAATTTCAACGTAAAGGTGTCACTTACATGGCTGTGAAATGCAGAAAAAAAAGTGATGTAACTTTCCCACCATACTGGAGTCCAAAGTGTGAGCAACCAGACCTGTTCCAGGCCCATGTTTGCTTTAGCATATTGTTCCCTGCACTTGCTGTGAGTTTCACTGGGTCTGGGTCCTCATTTTAAAGGGCTGATGTGTTTTTTTGACATTTATTCTCATACACTGACAGATAAATCTCATTATCTGAACGCATTTTGCTTTAACAACAGAGACTTCAACAAGAAAAGGTAGTCTCATACTTACACAGCATGTTAAAGTCTTCTCTATCCAGGCTTTTGCTAAGGTAGAGAAGTCCCGTTTTTTCTTTGATTTGAAACCAATGGTTTTCATGCGATCTTGCTCGAGAAATTATGAGATTCTGGCACAGGTGAAAGTGGGTCACTTCCCCACGTGAATCCCTCAAGGCATGGATGTGCAGGAGCGGTGTCCCTGCTGGCTGATCAAGGTAGACATTCTCTGAATACTCTTTCCTGGGGAAGTAGAGACCAAAGGCAGCTGCAAAGGAAGGTACACAAAGGGAGAGGTGCTCCCAGTTAAATCATTTTTGCATTAGCATTTTCTTAAGAGATGCATTTCCAAAGAACCAAAGGCTTTGTTCTCTAAGGATTAAAGAAGCATTAAAAAAAGACGAAGAAAAAGGCAGATCTCCTCATCTGGTGTAAATATATATTGTTTTACTGCACTCAGACCAAGGATATCAACATCAAAAATTTATGTTCAAGTTACAAAATCATCTGCTTTTTGAAAGCAAAACTTAACATGGCCCAGTTTAAGTAGAACGCTTCATGAAGCCCTGTTTGTCAAGTTTTAGTGAAGTTCATATCTGGAGCTCTCAGCTGTAATTCCATTATCTTGCAGATGATACTCAAAGAAGCAAAAAACCTTGGATGAAATCACACACTTGAAAAGCCTAAACACTCTGCTGAGAGAAAACACAAAAATGTATCAATCACATGCTTCTCCTTGCATTTTAAGAAACCTCTATTAGATAGTAGTCCTTTCGCAGCTGTCTCTCTTTCTGAACCGGTCAGCATGATACTTTCGATACCAAAAATGGGAGTTCTTTAAATGAAATCTATGTGAAAGTCTTATAAATATTTTAAATATAACAGGTAGGAAAAATGAGAGCTGATTTGCCTTAAGTATAGAGGAAAATGTACATTTGCTTTTAACAAAATATGACTGATCCATCATTTTTCCCTGATTTTTTGCCACCTCTGACATTGCAGACATTTACATTTAGTGAAGCTCAAGTCCCTGGACGCCTGTTTCTTCAGATGATCTCATGTCACCAGGTCACCTTGCAACGGCCTCTCTACTCCTTTCCAATGCTTTCCTTCCAATTCTACTGCTCGCAAACGTGATCGCAGCGGAATGCTTGATGAGCGAGGAAAGTACAAAGTGATGACCACCACACTCGTGCACACCAAAATACTGGAATTGCCACTCTCGTGCTTCACTTGCCCTGACAATCAGTACTTGCTCCCATAGAAAAGAATACTTGCATATTGCAGAATTTTGCATTATTTAATCTAATTTGATAAGGAGTAAGACATATAAAATGCTCACACATCTGCTGAACAAATGAAAAAAATAACAATTTCCATACACTACTATTACAAGATTATCTTAGCTTAAGCTAAACCAGATACAACTGGAAACGATGGTAATACAGCAGTAAAAATTAGGGATATAAAGCCAAAACATCTTCAGAATAGTATAAGGATACAGTACTGTTTTTATTATTATTATTGGATCCATACACTGTTCTACTGAATGGAGAGGACCACAAACAAACTGTAAACGACAGACCTCTAACTTCATTTGGAAGTACCACAGAAACCGCTGTACCTTGCAGTGATTCATGACATCATCAGCATCCCTGGATGCAATTACATCCATGAGATTTACAGAGGCCCATTATTTTCTCTACATATACTTTGCAACATATGATTAAACTAGTAAAGTTATATGGCAGGTTAATTCGCTCCAAAGTAATTAATTCCAAGGGAAGCCAACAATAATCTTTTTGAGAGTTTTAGAAAAGCATTAACTCCTGACATCCCCTGTCCAGAAGAAAACTATTACTACTGATTCTGGTGCTGTCACCATCTTTTTTTAAGTAAGATTCCTGGGCGTTCATAATAAATTTCAAATATTTTTCTAGGCTCTCTCTGTGACTTTTTTTGAAGTGCACAAAATCCTGGTGAATATGCATTGCTGGAAGTTGTAACGAACTGGTTCATTAACAGGAGGTATAAGGTGATATGAAAATAGCAAGCCCAGTTCCAGTGCAAGTAAATAGATTTCCTTGATGCATTCTCTATAAAATCTTGATTCTAGAACTATGAAAACTTTCTCACAAGAAACTCAAAACTGAAAATTCACTGCCCAAGTCTAAAAAAATTACTTTTAACCTACAGATGCATGCAAACAAGGCTTAGACAACACCACCTACAGGACAGAGCAAAATTTACTTGCTGCGCAAGAACCAGTACTATAGCAGGGAAGTGAAATCACTTCCAGTAAAAGGAGCATATAGAAAGTTTATATAAACAGTAAAGATGTGTAAAGTGTGAAACTAGAAAATGGGATATTTTAAGTTGTAATTATTTATTTCCTTGTCTAAAACAAGTGTGTCAATCTTTGCTCTACAAAGCAGCGGGCCCATGCTGCACGCTAGTACGTACACAGTTTGTGTTCAAAAAGCACATGAGCAATTTTGACAGATATTGTCACTTAAATGTCTGAAACTTTGCATGCAATTACACCACAGCATATGTCAGAATACCGACTGCTCTGCATTTGAAAGAAAAGGTTAGTATCCACGCTGCAGACTCTGAAACGCTTCGGTGTTAGTTCTCTGAACAGCCTTCTCCATTCTCTGAAAAGGAGCAAAAATCCTGGGATATAAAATTTTGATTTCTCCATGGATACAGAAATGCAAAATAATCCCTTGTATTTTGAAAAGGGAGGAGGATGTCTTCATAAAATAATTTAGAATTTTTATCATTAATGAACCAGTAATGTTTCTGAAGAAATATTAAAGCCACCTTAAGAAATTAGGAAAAGGTGCTGTAAGAAATTTGACCAGAACGGTCTTTTTCTCCTTGATTCAAATCTAAAAGCTGATAAAACTAAATTCTGTCCATCAAAAGTGTTATTTTTTAGTACAGAGCATACTTCTATATTAAGGGCATCACCTAAGGATGGTTTTAATTGACACCAGTGGATATGACACACTTCCACATTTTACTTGGAACAAGTGAAGAGACTTTACAACACTCCAGTAACTTAGATGGTAAAATAAAAACAATAAAAATAAAAAAAAAAGATAAATTTGATTTAGCCATGTAACAAGATTCACTCAGTGCTACTGATCTTGAAATTACTGGAATTCTGTAAAGTGGTTTGTGTCACTCGGTAACTGAGACCTGAGAGAGATGAGAGGTATGCAACAGACTGCTCAGGTCACAGCCACACACTGCATATCAATCTTTGGAGGCTGATTTTGAAGGGAACCTTTGAAGTAGAAACGTGGCACCCACTCTCTGAGCTGCGTTCATTCCTTTAAGCCCTAGTAAGTTAAAACCAGATTTGATAAACTTGTCATCTGGCAAGTACACTGCAGGAGAAAGAGGTTCTAATCCTGGCCACAGCTCCTTGTGTCCTGAAAAAATATAAAATCAATTTCCAAGGACTTGTGCAAGCTTCCTATGGAAGCCAGATGGAGTTTTTATTGAATCTGCCATTTAAATAAAGAGGAATTGAGATGGTTATGCTCAAAACTGACGGTTAAAGTGCTTTTGCTTAGGAATTAAAAGCAGAGAAATATTTCACATTACAACCCTGAAAAACACCACAAGATGGTTGTGCTCTGTAATATACATGAGTGAGTTACTGAAATATTTTGGAATCTCTGAACTTTGTTTTAGGGGACACTTCAGCTCTTCTCTGTTCTTCAGTCAGCACAGAAAACATGGAAACCCGTGATGGATGAGCAATATTATGTGATAATAGGATATCTGTAACATACAGAAGAGAAAAGTGATCATGCTTAAGAGGATGTAATGCTACTGACTAATAGTTCCTACAGGAAATAGATACAGTTATGACAGCAGTTTTTCAGTTCAGGGAGAGAAAGCAGATAAAATGAGTGGAGCAATGAGATTATATATGCTTTGAAGCCTTCAGTGATTGCCTTTTGAAATAAGGCCATTTTTCATGTAGTTCTTTTCAGTCATGAACAATTAGATAAATAATGCCTTTTTTTGATACAAAGTGATTTTTTTTTGGTGTAAAATTTGTTGTAAGAACTTTACGTGTTTTAGTGCTTCTTATGCTCGCCACTATAGTTCTGAGTGACGTTGGTGGACTACTCTTGACAAAAGGAAACCTCCTTGCATTCATGCTACCCTTTTGTGTGGAGAAACCTCCCTTTTGCCTTTCTGGCACATCCTCGCTGAAGTGCCTTCCTAAAGGTCCATTTATAGCAGCACTGCTGTCTTGCAAGCTATCCCACTGTTCTTCTGTAATCCTAGTGAGACTGCAGAAGGCCTATATCTAGTGGAGTCCCTCATGGGTTGATACTGGGACCAGTACTATTCAATATATTCATCAACGGCCTGGATGAGGCAAGAGAGTGCACCGTCAGCAAGTTTGCTGATGACACAAAACTGGGAGGAGACTGCCTGACACAGCAGAAGGCTGCGCTGCCATTCAGTGAGACCTAGACAGGCTGGAGAGTTCGGCGGAGAGAAATTTAATGAAATACAGCAAAGGCAA
>NW_009725291.1:0-20941 GCF_000703405.1 Apaloderma vittatum
CGCGGCCCCCAGAGACCTGCCGAGCGCGCCCCCGCGGTGGCCGAGGCAGTGAGGCCTCGGGAGTGCGCGCTCCGGTTTGCAGCCTCCCGCTAACCCTGCGTTCCCGGGGATTTGCCGCCTTGTCTTGTAATGGCCCACGAATCCTTTGAAACAAGCCCTGCTGCAGGCCAGAGATGAGGGCAAGAGCTAACGAGGTGGCCCCGTTCCATCAGATAGATGGGTGGGCTGAAATAACACGGGGACATGTTTAAAGTACTCTGTTGACAGAATCTGCAAGCATAAAATAGAATGGAAAATGTTGTATCATCAAAGTATTTTTTCTTGCTGAGCAAATAACTGCTTCCCGGCTTCTGCAACAGACCAACACTAGCCAGCAAAAATAACAGTTAAACTGCAAAGAAGGTTTGTGCTGTTCCAGAAACATCTAAATCTTTAGCTGGCAATATGTTAAAATGTAAAGAAAAATGAACTTGAGTCTTTTTATTCCAGTTGTGTAATTTAATGTATTGGGTGCTTAAGAAACCCAAGTGTCAACTGCATTTGCATAGGCAACATAACCAAATAGTTGCACTCTTGACATCTGACAAAACAGCCTCTGTGAATGTGAGTGATTACTCAGTTGCTGAATGCCAACAGAAGATAAAGAATAATGGAATCTGTTTGCCTGAAAAGTAATTTGCTGGTGTTATTACTCCTGAGTTATCAGCTGAGATTTATGAACTGCCAGGAAACCCCTTAGATGACTGTTTGTTAAGTCACTGGTTTTAGTGGTCTCAGTAATCCAAGTCTGTTTAGTTTTCAAGTACTTTGGGAACTGCTTGATAAAATTTTTACATACATCAGACTTGATGCATATACCATTAAATGCTGTTTTGTGTGTGCAAAGGTCTGGAAGGTTCCTGCTAGTAAAGGGGGGCACTTGCAATGTGCACTCCCATGTGAAGTACACTCAACCCAGAAGTATACACACAGCATCTGGAGCTATATTGTAGTCACTTAGCTATTCAGCTACCAAAATAAACTCTTCCAAAAACTTCCATCTCACTTTATTTTTTCCTAATATTTGCCAGAGGTAGAGATCTATTTCCTGAGAATCTCCCTTCTTCTGTTTACAACAATGGAATTGGGTGAAATTGATCCCAGTGTTTTCATGCCTCACTATTAATTAATTTTGGAACTAGTATTAAATCTCATTAACTAGAGTACTGATTCTTCTGTTTGTTGCGTTTGCTGTGAAGATAAGCCTTCTGTGTTTTGCATGGAGCTTCACTAATTTAGTCTAATGTAATTTAAAATAATCTAAAATTAATAGAAGACACAATTATTTTAGGAAAACTGAAATTTATTTCTCAAAAGCAAGAGTCTCTGAACAATCCTGAGAAATTGCCCATATTAGTGTAACTTTCCATCTCGAACTGCAGACCTGTGAGTTTAAATGTGTTGAATGTATCTTGTGGTATTGCAGGATTTTATTTATGGGATTTTATGCAACTATAAGAATGTTCTACTATAACAAAGGCCATACAGAGTTACAGACTGCTTTTCTAAAAGATAGTAATTGTATTCTTACTTCCCTCAAACTACATAGTACTAATGGCATAGAAAAACTATATTTTTGAACAATTTTCAGTTTATAGTGGCATCCTTAATACAGCCCTTCTGTCACCAGCTATTACCTCTTGTAGCACAAATTAAAGAGGAAAAGTTAATGGCAGACCAGCAGGCTCTTTGTCAGTAGAGACGCTGGTTTAGCAGGCATCTCTAAACAACTTTTAGGGTTGACTGTAGACTATCCATGGGGTTAATCTAATTCATAATCATAGTAATCATCATCTGTGTTTATTCCAGTGCTGGAGGCCTCATGGGGTTTCATTTTCTTTCTGTCCTCTCTGCCTCTTTCTGTGGAAGATACATTATCTTCACACTGCTGCAGAATCTTTTTGGAAGACATCCAGCTTTCTCCTCGGCTTTCTGCTGGTGCCACGCACTGCCCTCCCCTGACATCTGTTCCTTTGGCCACCAGTGCTCTTCTGGTTCTCAGAAGGTCACAGGTGCAGTTCCAAGGGTTTCCATCTAAATACAGATGACGAAGACGAGGTAAGTACTCTAGGACTTTGCGATCCAAGGCAGATATCTTGTTATTCCGTAAATTTAAAACCTGAAGCTGTTTCAAGTCCTTCAGCTCTTGTTCTCCAACATCTTTGATGTCATTTCCCTTTAGATCCAATCTAGCAAGCGTGTCTGGAAGTCTGAATAAAAACAGATCAAGATAAAGGTGTTATGTTCATCATATTGACTCTGTTTGTGTGATAGTTGGTGATGGGTATTTGCCCAGGCACATCTGATGTGTTAAAATAAAACTATCACTAACAAAAAATGCAGTCTTCTGCAAAAAAAAGATGTGATCCTGAAGTATTCATGTATTTTTTATTTTTTTTTTTAAGTTATAGGAATAGAATCATAGAATGGCGTAAGCTGGAAGGGACCTTAGAGATCATTTTAATCCAGCCTCCCTGCTGCCAGGGACGCCACCTCTCGACTAGATCAGGCAACACATGGGACCGAACGGGAATCGAACCCGCGACCTTAACGCTGTTAGCGCTACACTCTACTGACTGAGTTAACCGGCCCCCTAAATACTGGCTATGCACAGTTGTTTTCTCAAATTATTGCAGTTCTTACCTGTACTGACTGAGTTTGTGCAGCTGAACTAAACAGCAGTCCTATCGTACTGTAGTATGGGAAAAAGTGATATGTTCAACTGAGTGTCAAGCTTAAAAATGCATTTTATACTCTTCAATGCGATAAGTATCCCAATAATCAGATTATAGCAGCATGAAAGATCAAAAGTTTGGAGGAGCATGGCAACACTGCTCCTTCAAGTACTTCTATATACTATTTGTCTAAAAATGTTTTTTAGTTCATGAAGAACTAGAATTTTTCTTTATTTCGGTCTCCTGCTCACATCAGATTCAAACATTAATCCTCACAGAGGTAGTCCATCTGATCATATCCTGTTTAAGGAAATAGCAACAGGGAAAACAAACGATTTTTGGTGGTCTTTTAAAACAGTGCTTTAGAGAATTAGAACTGGTTACAATAAAGTAAAAAAAAAAAGCTCCTTGTCTCTAGGTATGATACTAGACTGGTCAGTATCATTCTTATTTTCATATATCTTACAAAGTTGTATGGTAAAACTTTTATTTCAAAAGTCTTACTCATTTCCTCCTGCTGTGGTTGGTGACAAGTGCTTCAGAGAAAAGCCAGTTAATTGGATGGAATATTTTTAATATTAATTTGAAAGTACCTTAAAAATCATTTTACTATGGTAGCATGCAGGGTGATGAAATTAAGAGTCATAGTTAGAGATTTTAAGGAAACTTACTCACCGAGACTATTAGGGAAATGCTAAATAATACTGCCAAGAGCTATTTAGAATAGAACAGCAGTATACTACAGCCAGTAAAGGTTGATGTGATAGTTTATCTCAATATAATGATATGAGATAGTGTAGAAAATCGTTTTTTCTGAGGCTGATTTTGACCTTTCAGGCTGAAATGTGGTTGCCATATTTGTGTAAATCTCACAACTTCAAGCAGGACTTTTTTGAGAGTAGGGCGGTTCTGTATTGTGCTGTATTTTCCAGAATGAGAGGAGAATTTCATGTGTCCATATGATGAAATGCTCCACAAAATTTGCTACTACAAAATGCTTTTGACTGCAATAAATCCATGATGAAACCTAACCGTGGGTGATTATTATAGTGGCCCATATGACACAGCAATGTCAGAAGGGTACTCTGGGGTAGAACACTAGAGCTGCTGATGTTAAACGCAGTAGGATAAAGTCTAAAGCCTTAAGTTCGTAAAAGTGTGAAGAGTCTTCCTGCACTAAAGTTAGACTTGGGCTTCATGGCTGCATTGTTTGACTTCAGGCTGTGTTGGAAAATAATGGCACTGGAGCACGACGTGGTGAGTGATCCTGCTCACTTGGGAGTGGACCACAGCAGCCGTGCTGTGCTGCTGCCGCTCCTGGGAGCGTCATCAGCCTCATCTCTGCCTTCCTGTTCTCACTACCCCCCGTAAGACTTTATGGAGTATAGGCTCTTCCCCACAAGTCCTGAAAATACTTGGACTTACAGATTATTTTTTTTCCTCAGAAAAAAACAAAAGAAGCTTGCTTTCTCCTCATTCCTGCCAAATAAATACTAAGACGTATTTATTAACTGTGGCACATTAACTACATGTTTTAACCTTTGACACTGGTTACTGAGTTCTCTCAGATAACTGTCAGAAGTAATACTTTTATTTCTGTTTATCTGTGCCTAGCTAGTGATCATCAGACAATTAAGTATGTAAATTTTACATCTTTGGGTTTTTTTCCTTCTTTATGTTCACAGCCTCCCCTTGAAATCTATATTCATTGTTGAGTTGAAAGTAAAATTTCCCAATACCTCTTTTTAAAGCAGTACTGTTTCAAGGCTAATAGAGAACTCCTTCTTGTTAATTCTCTTGACTACGAAGGTTGTAAAATAAGATGGATTAGACAATACTAAAGTAACTAGAAAGCATTAAACATTCCTGCAAAGCTAGACTGAAATAAAATATTTATACGCCACTAAATCACTTTCTGATTATAAAGCTGCTGCCAAATATATTCAAATGTTAAAGGACCTGATGCTAAATGAATTGAAATTTTACTGCATCATTTATTTGGGCTAGTTAAACCTGTCCACAAGCCATAAAAATAAAATTTAATAGTGTAGTTTTGTTAAAGATGTTGATGTTAATGGAATTACTTCACTATTTTTTTATGTCATTTTATTCCACAGCTTCTCGAAATAATAAAATTGCCTCTTTAGATCAGACTAGCCTCCATTTGGCTTAATATGCCATCTGTGATAATGGCCAGGACCAAGACTCAGATGAATGCAAAAGAACTTGTAAGCATGGCATTAACGAACACAGTGTGCCCAAGGGATGTTTCTTCTGTGCTCCTTTGACTGGAATTTTGCTTCTAGCCTTAAGCCAAAGACCTTTATACACATTCCACATAATTTGTAATGTGTGAATTTAATGAAGTTGGGAATGCTAATATCCACTGCAAATGCACATTCTTTCTGACCAGACTCAGCTTCCAAAATTTTCATATTTTAACAGTCATAAAACTAAGTGTGGGTTGGTAGAAATATCATCTTGAAAATTGCTGTCTTTCCTTTATATTGAATGCTCAGTTAATTTTGTGTTATGGGGGAAGATAAATCCACATGGCAGTATAACTTCTCTGTAATAATTGTGTTATATTCTCCTAGCAGGTTACTCCTATTCGTGTACCAATTAAACAAAGTAGTCTCACTGGCAGGGAGAAATGTGAGACGAGCAGACTCTCTGGGGGCCACAGATGTAATGAAAATAGCTCTACTTCTATGCTAAGACTGCTAACGAGAGTGCTAATTAGTGCCAGTTATGGCAATGGGTTTATAGTATGGATAGACTTCTACCATGACCGAGTCCGAATACGATTATTTTTTTTTCCCGTTTGGCCCTCATTCTTACAACGGGAGGAAGGAGAGGTGACACCTGGGAACCAGCTGTCCTCAGATTCACTTGCCTCAGCGGAATAGAAATGAGGAGATTCTGTTCCAGCGCCAGGTTGGAAAGTTGTGCGCACTGCTGAAGAGCTCCTGCCTCAAACGTGCTAACAGCGTTGTTGTCAAGAAACAAGTGCTTGAGGTCTTGTAGTCCTTGGAAATCCTGCGCTGTCACCCTTCGAATCAGGTTATTGCTGCAGTCGAGTTTCTGCAGTCTGCTGGGCAGCCTGAGCGGCAGAGAATGGAGCTGGTTCTTAGAGAGCTCCAGTGTTGTTAAGTTAGGAAGGAGCTGGACACCATCTATTGATGTTAGCTGATTTTCTGACAGGAAGAACTCAGACAGGTTTTCTAGGTGTTTCACATCTCGAAGTCTTATAGTGTTAAGTTGGTTTTTCTCTAATTTTAGTGAGAGCAGTGATCTGGGTAGGTCAAGAGGCACTTTTGTCAGAAAGTTGCCACTTAAACTGAGAAACCGTAGATGTTGGAAAGAGGCAAAGAAGTTGGTTGGGAGTGAATTCAGTTTATTATCAGTCATGCTCAGATACTTCAGCCTAGGAAGCTTAAGTGGTGCAGACACAGATTCCATGTTGTTGCCATCCAGAATCAGACTTTGTAAATTGCGGAGAGAAGAAAATGCATTCGGAGGCAGAGTCGCAATAAAGTTGTTCCGAATATCGAGCACTCTTAGTTTCATCAAACCTTCAAAATCAGATGCATGCAGAGTGTTGATGGAGTTATCAGTGAGTTTTAAAATTTCAAGGCCGGATGGGAGGAAGGTGGGTATTTGCTTTAGCTGATTTTTATAGAGTTCCAGGGACTTCAAGGTGCTCAGAGACTTGAAAGTGTTGTTTTCTATTGATTCTGTGCCACTGCACGACAGCACCAGCTCTTCAAGGGCTAACATTCTCCTGAAGTCATTTATCTTAAAGAGAAAAATATGGTTAATATGATAGTACACCATGCGGATCTCCTAGCTGGTTACTTCTTCTGGATTATCTTACAATTGCTGGTATATATAGAGAAACTGTATTTGGAATTATAAGCTAAAAGAAATGGTAACGATAGAGGTTAACACCTCTATATTGGTTTGACAATATTTACTTACATTTCTAGAATTTTATTGTTTATTTATTGTGTTTGGCTCTAACACACATTTGAAGCTAACACACGTTTGAAGAAGGAATATTCCTTTTATTTCTGCCTGGTGGATAGCCTATATAAAACGAAGAGCTAGTATCACCAGTGGCAGAAGTCTTTGCGGACAGTAGGTGGTTGTTAATGTTCAACCATGTTCAGCAGAGCTTGCTGCGCAGTTCTGAGTTCGTTATACAGCCATTTCCATTTATCAGCAGTATTATCACTGCAGTGTTTTCTCCAGAGTAAGTACACATGGATATCGTCACCTCTTCCTTCAATAAAGTTTTGGCAGGAAACTAAAATCCAATGCCTGTATTTCTTCTTTCCTCCTACTATCTCTCTTTTTCTGTAAACAACCCACATATTAAGAAGACGAAACCAAAGTGTCAGGTCAGGTTGGTCTGAGATCACCTCCACAGAACAGACTCATTTTACAAGAACTTAGTTTTTGTTAGTTGGTAATAAACTGATACTTCGCAGTGGTAAATGGAACTTAAGAAGTTGATTGTGACTATAATATACAGAACTATGCTAACTGTTTCATTATTTTGCTGCTCTGTTGGAACCTGATTGTTTACAAGGCTTGCCATCTTGTGTCTCAAGTTAACAAGCAAACTTGGGTGAATGTGGCAGTTGCCTCCAAGCTGAGATGTGAGGAAACATGCAGTGAGGGTGAACCTAGGAGTTCTCTGAGCACACCAGTTGCTTGAACAGTAGTTTTCTGAAATTACCAGAGATGCATTGACCTAGGTGTTTGATTTTTAAAAATTCATTTTTATGGGAATCACATAAAGCTCAGAGCAAGATGAGCAGGTGTTCTGCATAGGAGAGGTGGGAAGGAGGATCCTCACACATTTTCCTTTCCCACGTTCAATAAACATCCTACTACAGGCTTCAGGAGTACCACACCAGTAAGAGATGTTAAACTAACACTACAGTCCCCCAGGGCTTACCAACACATTTTGATCTCATTGAGAGAAGCTATAAAGTATGTTCTACAGCATAACCCCTCATCTCAGTTAGGAATCTACGTGGAAGGCAGTACGAGTCCTTTTGCAACACAGGTACTGGGTCATAATTCTGTTCTGTGCTCCTGATTAAATACATATGGCTATCATACTTGCATATGTGAAATCGGTTTATAAAGTTGACTGTTAAAAGATTCCTTCCAGCTATGCTCATCAAACTCTTGCATGTTTTTGGGTTGTATCTCTTTACAAATCTTTAGCTACAAACTCTGCATTTTAACTTCTGTTACAATTAGAGCCCACACAACTGTGAGGAGTCAGATTTCATTTTGCTTTGGTATTGTCACTATCTCTTGACTGCATTTATTCTGCCTTGTAAAGTCATTTCCGAATATTGCAAGACTTGATGCAATTAGTAAGAAACTATAGATATGGAACTGCTGTTGATGCAGTTTTTTCCATCAGTTACATTTAAGTTCAGCAAGGGAATGTGCCTCCGTAAAAAAAACAAAACAAACCCTTATATTCTCAACAGTAAATAACAAAGTTGTCCATTTTCTATTTTTTTCTATAAATGCAGTTTCGTAATATATATATATTACTATATAGCAATTACAGAATTGCGTGTCCCATTTTGGTCATGATTATGAAGCTGATTTTGCAAAGCTTTGTCATGAGAAGTCCTACAGGTATGAACTGCATTGTTCAAGAGCAGAAAAGCGTAGTCATATGTAAGTGATGAAACAGTCTTAGGGAAATTGAAACAAATGGGAACCTCCTTAAGTTCAACATGTTTTCTCCTATACATTAAAACGCTTATTTATTTTCTGCTTTCCCTCAGTTGATTGATGTATGTCTCTAAGAGGCTTAATTTTAATCTTATTAAGTGACACACAGCTACACGAAGGTCAATGTACTGACATCCATTCTGTAATGATGTTAGGCTTCTTAATGTGGATTATTATAATTTCTATTTTACACCTATTTGATATGCTTTGCTAGGTTTTGTGACTGTGCTTTTTTTGAGACTTTTGAGACATTTATCCATGCTGTTGCAAACTCCCCAAGCTTTCTAATATGAATCAAGACATATTTGAAAGCCTATAATATCTGTCTTTGCTATTAAGTGCTATTTTATTCCCTATTTGGACAGTGTGTAAATGATACTAACATAGTTTTACTTTTTAAGAACTCCTGGACATTTTAATAATTTTTTTAAATGACTTTTACAATTTTTCTGAACTGGGATTTGTTATAAGCAGTTTCTTAAACCAGTCCCCTGTTGCAGGGGCCAGGTAAAAAATTTTCCTTTAGCACATAAAATGCCACATTACAGTTAGAAATAAGGTAAATCTTAAAATGAGAGAAAACAGGGTGTAGCTGGTTTTCAAATCAAGGAAAAGGCAGAAATTACTGGAAAAGATGCTAAAATTCTTCTAGATTTGTTATTATGAAGTCTGCGTATAACAAACCCCAGGTTGTAAAAATACCAA
Source organism: Apaloderma vittatum (assembly GCF_000703405.1). Classification (NCBI taxonomy): domain Eukaryota; kingdom Metazoa; phylum Chordata; class Aves; order Trogoniformes; family Trogonidae; genus Apaloderma; species Apaloderma vittatum. The sequence goes on from NW_009725291.1 coordinate 9,189, forward strand.
AAGCAAAAATCCCAGGCAAGGTTTTAAATGATGATCAACTCTGTCAGAACAAATACAAAACTGATCATTGATTTAGGTAAAAAAAGATCTACTTTTCTTCTTTTCCTTCAAAACATGCTATATTTAGCATACAAACATATCTTCTTTGTAAGTCCTTTACAATTTTAATAATAACTAATGCAAAGTAACGTCCAAAAGTAATTGGTGGTCAGTTTGAACCAATATTTGCTTATTCTTCTGAGGCAGCTAAGTGCCAAACCACAGTATATGTGAATGCTTATATATAAAAGTCTCTTGGAGGTCAGCTGTGGGAAGTTTAGGCTTCTATTCAACTTTTTGAAACCACATTGTTTTCTGTAAGATTAGGTAAATGAAGGAATTTAAAAACAAACCAAGTCCTCTGTAATTCTTTTAGTACTTCCAGACATGTACTTTACAAACAGAAATTGAAACCCATTTCTACAAGCACTATAGTAAGTGCCAGTGGAATCGCTCAGCTGTGTAAAATTAAGCATATGTATTTATGATGTCAAGACCTCAGAAGCATAATTTTTTGCATGGAAAGAAAAGTGAAAAATATATTCACAGACCAAGTCTAATCTTAAGGAAAGAATACACATAACTACAGGCAGATAGGATGAAAGGACTTATCTCGTTTCAGTGCAAGCAAATTCAGTAGTAGAAGGCAGATTGATTGCTCAGTTAAGTTAATGTATAAAGTGAAAAACTGTCTCTGTAGATGGTTTCATGCACCAGTTGTTCTGAGCAGTCATAAAACATTTATTCCACTACTCTACTGACTTATATCCAATATTTTAATGCTTTGTAACACCTGTCTTTTGCTCTGGTCGGAACCTAAGTCCACTTTACTTGTAACTGAGGAGTAACTGACAGGTCTGGGCAACTAGCCTAAGAAAAGAAAAACGGCTCATCTTCCTTATCTGGGAAAGAAAATAATTGGGGGGCTTCTGCACAGAAAATGTATATCCTAATAAAGAATTCATTTGACAGATCTTTTGTTTAACTAGAGCACATCAATATAACTAAATCACACCAATGAACTTTGTAGGTATGGAAGCTGAAACAAGAAATCCAGAGATATTAGTAGCGACCAAAAGAGAAATAAACTCAGAGTTAAATTGTAAAATTACCAACTATTTTTCACTGGGCAAGAGGTATCCCAGATGCTCTAAGCTGCCTTAGAGAATATTTCGTTCAACCCTGAGAACAAAATCAAAGATGTGTTTCAGAGCAGTTAAGGCTCCTTTGTAAGAGGACAAGTATATTTAAGAGAAATTTATCTCTTTTGAATCAAACTTTTCTTATCATTTGTAGCAAATTGAGACAGAGCAAGCATATTGTTTCCCTTGTGGCTATCTGTAGAACTTGAATTTATTAAATACACTTTCAGGGTAGGAAACAGAGAAGTACTGTTTCAGAGTGCAATGCAAAATTAGCATCAAATGTTCACATCTTTAACAGTGTGATTCAGTGATGCCTCAAGAAACCCAGAATAAACTTTAATAACACAGATATCTGGCAGCTTCAGTTAGAAGCTGCTACTGTTTATATTGGTTATTAGATAGGCCTAGCATCGCTTTTAGGAATAGTTCACAATACTTACTCCCTCTACCTTTTCTAATAGCAGTTGTAGCTGACACTTGTAACTACAAAGGGGAAGAGGAACTTCAATTTTGTTCATTAGGGAAACAATTCTAGCTAAACCCCTTACATTTACTGTGAAAAAGTAGCAAAAGATTTTAACAAGTTAAAAAATTACTGGAAATCAATGGTTATTTGACCATATAAAAAACAAGTGAACATTTGGCTCCTAGTTGTAAACTATGATGTTCTGAGTTGCATACAAAATATCACTGTATCAAGGTGAACTGGTGCTTGGAGACTGCAGGATAATGAAAATGCTATGGGAATATATTTACACATCCTTGAAAAGTAAGTAAAAATAAAACCAGGTCTGGCAGCATTTCATCAGTACTTAGAATGTGGAATAAGATTCTCCTACTTAAAAGCCACCACCATCTGGGAAGCCCAGCTTTTGGTTACAGTGCACTACAGAAGATATTTTTACTGAATTTTTTCCTACCTGGAGTTGTTTAATTTTGCTGTGACTGATGTAGAGTCTCCTGGTGGTGAAAGGAATCTCCCTGGGGATCTCCGTAGCTCTGTAGCATTGCACTGATCGGGCAGGGTCACAGCTGCATCTTCTTGGACAAGTGGTACTTAGACCACTGTGGAAAGAAAAGAAGACGACTAGAAGGTCAGATAAATACATTTTCTAAAACAAGAGCTCTGAAATTGTCTCAGCAACATACAGCTTGAATTAAGCACCGAAGTCCTTTTATACCATGTAATCTGATAAAAGGATATTATGACTGTGTGTTTTATCCCAGTGAAAAAACAGCAAAAACAATACCCTAATTTGCCTGGGTTAAAATGTTGGCAGGCATTACAAAGAGTGAGAAACTTAAACAGTGATAAGGTGCCCTTACATTTGTAGGTATGCGAAATTAGTGTTATTTATTACCTGACATCTAATCTGCAAACATCTATATTATCTCCAGTTTCCTAGTTTTGTTAAATGTGACACCACAGAATTAGTGGAGAAAAGATAAAGAGCTGTTTTATAGTGGGGCTGTAAAACTTTTGTGTCTTCTGTGACCCAGTATAAGAAACAGTAAAAACACAACTACAGCCAACACCAAAGCTTTTTCACTCTTCCTCTTGCACTATTCAGATCCCCCCCAAAACCTCCAAACTCAGCTATTTTAAAACTAAAACATTCCATTCACTTTCTGAGTATCTGTGGTATAGCTGAGTGCTGCTGATTAGTACTTATTTTTTAGATTGGACAAAAATCCGGGTTAGCTGTGTTTGTCTACTTCTCATAAATCAAAGTTTAATTATTCTTGTATTTGAAAATGACAAGTGTGAAATACTTGAAAGCATCTAGTATAAATCAAGGGTCAGACGCTTGATAGGACCTATTTACCCCACGACAGGTGGAGAACACTATGGTTCCCCTCACAGTTTTCTCTCTACTTAATAGTGCTTCTCTCACATATCTACTAGCTGTGCCAGCTAGAGATGCAAAGTTTTAAAAGGCTTACAGTTTGGCTTGTGATTATTTTAGAAAATTTCTATGCATTATTTTTTCCTTTATACTCAGCAATTTATGGCGTACAAAGCAGTGTACTTCGGAAACCTTTGTATCTTATACTGATCTGCTTTCTGCTGTTACCTGCTTCCTTCCATCCTCTCCATCATATCGTACTACTACATCATACTACTTAGTAGTAACTAATCCTATTCCTTGAATGCAGAATTAGGCCAGTTATTTTCACAAGCAGAAGGTGATGTCAAGTTGATATGAGAAATGGATGACTGAACTGGGGACAGTCCTTGATGGGAATGCCTGTTGGATTCAGCTGGGTTTAGACTGGAGAATTGACACATTGCCTCCTGGAGATCCTTCTGTCTCCTTAATCCTTGGCACTGCTAGTGCAGAACTGCAACCCAGCATTTGCTAAACCACACAGCAAGAGCAGAAACCTCTAATGCAGCCTGCCATACTGGCACGTTTAACAGGCTATGTAGAAAAACCATGCCTGACTTATGCCATATGCATCACTTGAGCAAAAATGAGCGGATGAGCAGAATTAGCAGTAGTGCTTTAAAACAAGTATTTTAGCATAACTTCATCTAGGGTTTAATACATGGTTTGTGCTTTTGTGCTTTCTAAAAGAGTCAAAGTACCCAGACAAAAGTGTAAAATCTGATATCCTGACAGCTACTTGAGGTACATTTCAGCACTCCCGGAACAGTCTTTGATCCCATCTTTCCGCTGACTTGAGTTTAAATGCTGAGGTCACTAGGACAATAGAGCTCTGGATTTTATGTAGGGATTTCTGTTCCTCAAATATGTCATCAAAAAGCAACTGCTTTTTGCTCAAGGATGGTGAAAAAGAAATGCAGATCAAACCCTATGTTCTGCAGTTTAGAGCTCTAGAGTACTGCAGAGCCAGTCTAAGTTAGTTCAGGTAAGAACCATATATTGCATCCTTCCCTGTTTTGTAAATTACAAGTCACTCAGCTGACATTAGAATTCACAGCGCTAGTTCACAAGGCAGCATCGTAGTAAGGTGCAATATTCTTGGCTCTTTGCATTTTTGAGTAATATCTATATCCTTGGTCTTTTCAAACTAATGAAAGTGAAGTTTATTGGTTTATCCATTTATTTCTGATATATGTTTGCTTTCAGTAGCTAGGTATTTTAAAGTGATAGCTATGAAAGATGATCCTACTAAATCTGTTCTGTACAAATTCTGACATGCATCCATCAGAGTTGATGCCCCTTTGCTTTTGCACAAAACTATGACCTTTGGGGCTTTTATTGATTCTAGGAGACCTGATGGCACCAGAAATGACAAAAAGCCACAGAACTGTATGAATGTACGCCTAATGGGAAGATGTGAGCTAAACTAAAAAAAAAAAAAAAAGGTGAATAAACATTCCAGGATCTCCATTGTGGAAGCAGTGCTGCTGGCCTGTGAGTTACACAGCTTTGCAGCGGGATGTTAGGAAAGTCAAACACTAGTGGCTGTTTACTGCCAGCAGTTTTTATGCAAATTTTCCATGCCAGGTGGGGATTCCCATGCGAGATTAGTGGCATGATGTTCCCCTCCATCATTTCTGTCAGAAAGAATGAACAATAGCACCTGTAACCTGCCCATGCGAGAAGTCCCAGGGACATTCTACATGGTGTGTGCTTTAAACAGAAGTAAACGCTTCAGATCAAAACTTGCTAACTCCAAAATCCTCACCAGACTCTTTTGTATCATTTGTATTTGATATGGACATTGGTTTTTGAATATTATGGCAAAAGTAAAATGTATTGGACAAATTTGCATAAAACATGAGTTGGAGTTGAAGGAAGGTAAGTCTTTCAGGATTGAAGAAGATCTGAAGAAGAGCTCATAAAGAATTCTAAAGTTTGGGATTTTTTTTCCAGATATATCAGTTAGTCTAGTATTAGATTTTGTACAAGCTTCACCTCATGCAAGATCTCAGCATCTACAGTACTAGTGTTTGGGCCTTTCTTCACCAAAGTTAGAGGTCTGACAAAAGCACACACATGTATGTCAAGGAATTTTTTTTTATCTAAGATTACATTTAGAAAATCACATGAAAGTACGATGACATTAAAATTAGAAGAATGAATCTGCAAAACACTAGGTGCATAGCTTTTAGAAATGTCTGAGTTAAGAATGCCCATAAAACCTGAAAGTGGATACCTTGTAATGTACACGATGGCACAGACCACACAAAGGAATGCAGTCTTATCACAAAAGACATGGAGAACCTGAGCTTTTGTAGTCGGGGCGTCCCTTGTCTATGGAAAGAAGAAATTGCAGGAAAAGACCAGCTTAGAGCCTGCAGAGGGTAAGGGTAGGAGTTTGGTCCCTGAGGGATAGAATCATAGAACAGTTTCACCTGGAAGAGACCTAGAAGATCATCAAGTCCAGCCTTTGTCCCAGCCCTGTCAACCTACTAAACGATTCCCCCCAGCGCAACATCCACCCGTCTCTTAAACACCTCCAGGGACAGTGACTCAACTACCTCCCTGGGCAGCCTGTTCCAAGGGCTGACAACCCTTTCAGTAAAGAAATTCTTCCTAATATCTAACCTGAACCTCTTCTAGCGCAATTTAAATCCATTTCCACTCATCCTATCACTCTCCACTAGGGAGAACAGACTAACCCCTGTCTTTCTACAACCTTCCTTCAGGTAGCTGTAGAGAGTGATGAGGTCTCCTCTCAATCTCCTCTTCTCCAGGCTGAACAGCCCCAGATCTCTCAGCCTTTCCTCACAAGACTTACGTTCTAAGCCCTTTACCAGCTTGGTAGCCTGCCTCTGTACCCTCTCCAGCACCTCGATGTCCCTCTTGTAGTGAGGGGCCCAAAATTGGACGCAGTACTCGAGGTGGTGCCTCATCAAAGCTGAGTAGAGGGGCATGATCACCTCCCTGCTCCTGCTGACACCATTCCTGAAACAGGCCAGGATCCCATTGGCCCTCTTGGCCACCTGGGCACACTGCTGGCTCATGTTCAGCCGGCTGGCCATCAACACCCCCAGGTCCCTCTCTGCCTGGCAGCTCTCCAGACACTCCTCCCCAAGCCCATAGCTCTGCTGGGAGTTGTTGTGGCCAAAGTGCAGGACCTGGCATTTGGCCTTATTGAATTTCATGGAGTTGGCCTTGGCCCAGTGATCCAGCCTGTCCAGATCCCTCTGGAGAGCCCCCCTAACCTCAAGCGGATTCACGCTTCCACCCAGCTTGGTGTCGTCTGCAAACTTACTGGATGTGACAAGCAGAGGCAGTCTGGCAACTAGGAGCTGCTAAGCGATGGCGTATGCTCTGAAGAATCCTTGGCATATTTAGCTGCCATATGCTATCAAGAGCCTGCCACTGCATACGTGTGAATTTATCATTATTTTTTGCTGGAGGCTTTTAACTTGGATTTGGACCAGTTTTTCATAGGGACAACAAATAGCATTTATCTGCTGCAAAGGTTACCTCCAATCAAGTGCTTCTCTCCAGACTGGATTGGGCTGCTAAGGGAAACAATCACAACATTTTAAAAAACATTATGTTTCCCTTAATCATCTGTTGAAATAATCTGAACTGCTTTACAGCTATGTTTCCTAAACAATGAGCCTCTTAGGGTTACACTGAATCAAGAATGTCAGCCTAGATGCATTCTAGGTAAACTAATACCTAATTAATATAAAGATTATAAATTTCTTACAAGTGATTTTGTGTTTTATCCCTAGAAATTAAAACTGCATGTAGAGTTTCACAAAAACAGTCAGAGGCCTGTTTGAAAATGATGTCTCAATCTTCTTCATAAGCCAAGAGTTCTGTGGAAGTATTTTTTTTATCTGCTTTCAGAGCATACGGAGAATGTGCTTTCTAACTCCAGGCAAGGTCAGCTTTGTACACTGGAAACAGCCACTGGATGACTTAAAGAAGATTTTTCCTCCACACAATAAGATAGGCTTCCTTTTCTTCCTCCATGCTGGCTACATAGAAGAGATGCAAATGGTAACTCCTTAGGAATTTCTTACATTTCACCTGCCTGTAGCACGTTTGCATTCCAGAGGAATAAAGGATGAAACTTTCTTAACCAAAAATTGCAATATCGAGGAGTTTTAGTCATTGCCAGTTTTACAATAGTGCTGAGGGATGCTAGCCAAGACCAGATGCATCTGGGTAGGCACCCCACAAACAATGAATAAGCAACACCCACTTGGAGAAGGTCAGTTTAAAGAATTTCATACATGTATGCCACTAATGCTGCTGTAATTGGCCTTCAAGCTAATGGCATCCCCTTGATGGAGAACTGTTCATTAAACACTGAGGCACAGCTGGCAGTGCCCATGAAACCACAGGTTATGGCATGGTGTAATGACAGTTTCCTAGTAATGATATTCCAGGTTAGTCCCAAAAGGAAAGAAGAGGGGGAAATAGAGATGGCAGATAGGATGGCCAAATCCATTCTCAACCTAGAATTTAAACACACAGGTCTTTTGAACATGGACATTTATGTAAGATCCGTAATAAACCTACGTAAGAGCATGCCTCATGCAGGACCATCTAAAAGTAAATTGTCAAGGATGGATTATCCAATCAATTCTGGAACCAGGACAACTCTTTCTTGTGTTTTGAGCACACAAAAGTGCTTCAGGTCAGCAGTTAACCGTGACCTGTGAGGACTTTTCAGCCCTGTACGGAGCAAGTTTGTTCTGGCTCCTCCATTTCATGTGAGTGTCTTTAGCCTTTAAGAGCTGCCTGCAAGTGACTGCCCATCCAATGGAACCGGAATAGAGCTTAAACTGTAAAAACTGTCTTCTGTTCAAACATTGAGGCACTGTTCCAACAAGATCAGGACTCTGAAACACCTCTTTTCTAAATTATACCCACTGCGTGCACAAAAAGCGGGTTTCATCCTTCCACGCTACCAAAGCTGAACATTTTGGGCCTCTGTTTTTTCATTTTAGAAAATAAAACAAAAAAAAATTAGAATTAAAAGAGTTAAGCATAAGTGGATACGTAGAAATAAGCATGGGAATAGGACCACAATAAGCACTGTAAAAAAAAAAAGGTGGTCTGAAGAAGTGACTTGTGGAAATCGTCTTGTGTAAAAAGAGACCAATAAGGAGTGAATGTTCCCTGAAAACAGTAGTGAGTGGATTGTTGCAACCATTGACTCAATGTATGGACTGTAAAATGCAGCCAGCTGTGAACTCCCTATGTCTGCAAGGGAGGACTCACCTAAAACATAAAAAACTAAAAAGTCGAGATTTTGTTAAGAGATGGTTTTTTGGTAACAATTGAAAACGTATGTCCCTTTAAGCATCAGTGCGGGTGGATGACTTCCTCCTCTCTACCGTGCTTAAGAAAGGCACTTTCTAATCATCTAGTCTGACTCCTTCTTTAGAACCATGAGGGTCCTCAATTTTCTCCCATGCTTTTGATACTGCAGGATATTCTTTGTTTTCCCTCTGCTTCCCCTTTGGTGCCCCTGCTTGTGACCGTACAACCACCCACGCAATCAAACCACTCCAGATGCTCCACTGCCCACCACACAGCAGACGGCCTTGACACGGGCACACGCTGCAGCCTGGCACGCACAGCTGGGCAGCTGCAATTACAGAGGTTTCCGGCTGAACTGACCCTAGTGTGCAAACACACATTTATATCGTAAATTCTTTGTGCAGAGGCTAGGTCTCACCGAGCGTTTGTAGAACACGTCAAACAGCACTTTCCTAGTCTTGGCATGAACACTGGATACCGCCAGCAGTGAAGATGTCGATCAGAGTATTTTTTTTTAACTTTTGATTTTAGTATTATTTTGCTTTGTTTTGTATGAAAATGTGTCCTCCTCATGCTTAAGGTCATTTAGTCTTTAAGCACAAATTAAGTTTTCAGATAATTTATCAGGTACTCCAGTAATCAGTTGAAGTATGGGGGTTTAAATTTATGAAGTACTGTTTGTACTCAAATGTACTTAATAACTGTAACAGACACCTCACATTCCCTATACTTTGCCTAAAATGACTGAAATTATGTGCATAAATTATATGTGAAGAAATTAGCTGGTGATTAGCTTCACCACATCCATCACATCATAGATAAGGTCAAATGGGGAAACTTTCAGTGAAGTCCTTTTCACATTAAAAGCATCCAGCAAATTTTAATTCTTGATGTATAACTTGCTCCAACTACTTGATTGTTCAAAATGTCTTTTCTTTGTAGAAAGGAATCTTACTGCCAGGCCAGTTGACTCAAACTACTGCTGTTTTTTTAACGTTGTTCAATTATTTGGTTGATGTTATCAGAGTATACTACAGTTTACTTTAAATCGATTTAATCTAATTGAAGGCCAAAACTAGTAACCTTTCTTAGGTTCAATTCTATAATTACTGCACAGTGTGGTTACAGAACAGAGTTATGGTTGTCTGGGGGCTCTTGGCAGGTATTTTAAGGGTAACTGAAATTGATCAGAATTTTCTGGGGGCCCTACATGTACAGTTTTGAGATAATTAAATTATTCACGTGTTTACCCTTCTATCAGTGATACCTGCTTTTAATTTCAACCCCTTTTTTACACAGTATTTCTGGTGAGGAATATAAATTGTACCTAATAATAACAACTACATTTACTAATTTAATGTCACAAGTGCAGATTTTCTTAATGATATATAGCATTCCTTCTCATTTATCCATGGTTCAGCAAGTATTAGGCCGATATTATGCTGCAGGTAGGCTTCTAAAAGAATTGTATTTGAGAAGCTTATCTTTGAGTGGAATAAACAGAGGCAAAACTTTGTTTGACTTGTGAAATGTAAGGACGTGCAAAACAAAGGTAGCACTGATAAGGTACGAAAGAAGTAAAATTAATGACCACAAAACTCTGATACCACTGTACATAAAGACAATTTAAGACAAAGCTCGACCAATGTCTAAGCTAAATTGAAAGGATACTAAAAACCTGAGAATATCTGATTCTTTAAAAAGAAGCAGTCATACATAAATTACATGAAATTTAATTTTTTAAAGGCAGTATTTGCTATAGATATGTTATGTAGTAACTGTAGGAAACTTCCTTCTCAAGATAAGCAAATCCTCTTACACTGCATGGTAGATGCATTAGCAGAAAATTCTAATATTTGACTAAATGACAGATATTGTTGCATTTTTAAAAAAGGCAAGGAATGTAATGTAATTCTATAGGTACTTCTCCAGTGTGGTATCTACCAGAATGAAAGCTAAAATTATCATAAAACCTGATAGTTATGAAACAATTAATTGTATTGTGTGGCTGCACAATAATAATAGTTTAGCATTTGATACAGCAAATACTTTGATTTTCTGTCTGATCTGGTTGTATAAAAAAAAAGTCAATACATCTGTGGAGAATGAATGTTAGAGCAAAGGTCAAGCAAATGCTCTATTGTACTGAGCTCAATGAGAAGCACTTTGGTGACTTTAGACACTTAAACCCCTTGCATAGCCACTATTCTGAACACTTATTTACTGAGCCAGAGTCTTCCTCTGTGGTTATAGACAAAGTTGTTCTTAGGCTTTGTTTGCATCATGGATGGGCTTAAGAGAACCCCCTTTAGGTGCCCAGTTTGTTACTACCTACCTTCAATTACAGCACAGACAATTTGAAGGGCAAAGGGCAAATGAGCAGGTTTGTAATAACAATCTGTAGGCTTCTTGTCAAGCCTCTGATAGCAGATCCCAGAGGAAATGTAATCTCTACTGTTTGTGGTGAAGCTTGCTTTTATCCAGGCTTTTCTGAAAGCACAGATTGATGGAAGCACAGTTCTTTCCTGTTTTGACAGATCTCTTCACATTCCAGGTGAGTGGTCTGAACATTGAGCTGTAAAGTGGTATCTTTCTATCTGTGTCCCAATCAATTATTGATGCAAAGTGGAGCAAGGAAGGAAACTCCCCTCAGGATGCTCTACAACTCAAGGTCCAGATGTGCAGGATTCCTGGTGCCCTTACCTTTCTCACAGTATCGCCTCCTCTGCTAACTGGAGGGCCTCTCTGCTTTCCCCTTGGTTGTGCTGGCAGAGCAGTTTGTGGGGCCACATTGTAGACAGGATTAGGGTCCTGATCTGTGTTAAAATTGTTCTTTTTTTCTCTTTTGAGGTGGAATTACGACTTTGATGTACTAAAGCCAAGCTGCATGAGATCTCTCCAAGACCTGCTAATAAAGACCCTGAAATCAACATCAGAAGCAATTGCAGTATTTCAAAGGAGATGAGCTGTGGCCAAGGTGAGTGCCTTGGAGAAAGCACCCATGCAGAGACGGCGTATTCCCTGAAATTTATTTCCTTTTCAGAACCAGGATGAGCTAAAAAAAAATGCAAATACCTTTTATGTGGCTACAACTGCATTCATTAGAGCTTCTAGAGCGCCAGAGGTGCCTGGGGCAGTCCTTTTTATACAACACTTGCAAGTTTGCCTCTTGGCTGAGCGTGAGCCATGGATGTGTAACTGCAAATCCAGCTGTGTGGTTCCCGCCTGCTTGCTGGGCTTGCGAACACACGAGCGAAGACTTCTCCTTCCTCTCCCACTCCCACAGGAGGGGGAAAATATGTACAGTTTAGTAATTTTGTCGTTATTCCAGTCTCCCGAACCGTAAAGAAAAGTGGGACTT
>NW_009725292.1:0-3888 GCF_000703405.1 Apaloderma vittatum
GGACCGCGAAAAAAACGGTTTTGCCCTTATCCCTGGGAAGGAACTGGAACGCCCGGTACCGCTTCCTTCGCTCAGCGAGTAATGCGAGCCTACAGTTTCGTGTCCGCGACCCACCTCCCGGGACTGCTCCCCCTCATCGAGGCCAGAGCCGCGTGTGCTCGGTACCGCACACGCCCCGCAGGCGGCCTGATGGCTTTATTAGGTTGCGACCACGGAGGGTGAACTGGTGCGGGTGTGGAGAGGAGCGGTGGGAGAGGCCACCAGGACTGAAACCCCTTTGAAATGCTGAGTGCCGAGCAGCGAACCTGGCCAGAGAGAGAGTGAAACCCCGCTTGGGTGTGTCCGAATCTGTGCCACAGCACTGTCAGCGGCATGGGGGGAGAGAGGTTTGTCTCGGAGAGAAACATAAAATTGTGGTATGCTAAGCAGAGCGAGTGAACGTGGGGTCAACACTCCCTGGGCTGCCAGAGCTCGTTTCCCAGGTCATGCAGTCCGCTTGCTGGTCCCGGGGAACTCCTGCGGCACCCTGCAAAGCAGGAGCAGGTCACCACCAAATGTGATGACATTTGCTTGTAACTGGGGAATCAGGATGGGCCTGGCCTGTGCAGGGGAAATTCTCCCTGCTGCCAGGTGAGGTCCAACTTGTGACTCAGGACCACATGTGGAAAAACTGGTGCTGAAGTGCCAAGGGCTTGAGACTGGCATTACTTGGTGGTCACACCAACCCTTGGGTCTGTGGAGGTGCGGGCAGCCTGGGAGACACAGCCAGGCACAGTACAGGGGCATGCTGCTGGCCTTGTTCTTGGCACAAGCAACAATGAAGACCCTGTCCCGGCCTGTCCCTGCCCTCCTGGCTTTCATGTATCCACACATCTATATAAGCTTTAACAGATTTTTCTGCCTTCAGCTCTGTCTCATCTCCACCTCTCTCAAAACTCAGATGTGTGTGCTCTCTGGCCACCTAAAAAGAGGGGAGCCATAGTATGACATCGTCATGATTTGAAAGTGGCTTTCATTCCTGGTGCTCAGATCAGCCCTAAAGCATGAAAGGCGGGGACCTGCACAGTCCATGTTCAGGTTTCAGGGGAAATAAGTGCAAAAACAAGCCCCGCTCTGCTGCTGGCTTCAATCACAGCAGCCTGGAGCTGTAGAGAGCACTTCTCATCTGTCCCTGGATCCCTGACCCTGTCTGGGCATGTGAGTTTAAACAGTGACAAGCAGCAATGTCGTGGCAGAACCTAAATGTGCACCACCTAACTGGACTTTTAGTAGTTTTTAATGTGGCATCTTTTAATGCATCTGTATGATGAAAAAAGGTGAAGTAGTTATTTCTGGTCTAACCTCTACTGTATTTATTTCAGGGCTGTCTTAACTGGTCACTGAATTTCTCTCTAAATTTTAGCCTACTGACTCATCGCATGTGAAACATATTTAATGACTTTATTGTTTCTTGGACAGGATAGCCATATCTAAGGAGGATAAAACATCAATTTTTGTTTTCTGTATGAGGAGCTCTCCTTCTTCAGTTTCAAGTCTTCTGGATGGTTGGTTCAAGATCCCTTATCTGATATCAGAATTCTCTGCACTGAAATATTTGTTGCATTGTCAGCTTTGTGTTATGACACCACTAGAGTGAGAAAACAAGAGTGAACCAGCCTTGCGATTTGCACCTCAGTGCTTTGTGAAACACCAACAGAAATATCAGAATAATTGCAGCTATGTAAACTATATACGTGTTTAAAGAGAGTAATTCATCTGGAGCAGCCCAGTACCAGAACTGAAGTGGAAATATCACACAGAGAGATTCCTGCCCTTTTCACCCTGAAATGGCAGAACGAGACTGGAGTTTCTGGGTCCCTCCTTCCCGAGTCTCAGAGTGCTTTTAAAAAGGCAAAAGACGTTGAGTCCCAGAGGTCAATGAGTGTAACTGGCATGTAATTTTGCCTCCGTGGCTCTTCCCCGCTCGGGTCCTGTGCTTTGCGGCCCGGAGTGAATGAGAGGGGCTTAGAGTATTTTCCTCCCTTCGTCCTGCATGTCCTTCACCATCCACTGCCGCCACAGAATAAACTCACCCCTTGTCTTGTCCGAGGTAATGCCAATCTTGCCAGATCCCCTGTCTGCTCACTGTGCAGGAGAAGGGGTTTGGGGCTGCCAGATTTACAGATAAAAAATATTGTTTCAAGCTCTCCCGCCTCCATCCACTCGTATGCACAGTCCTGCACCTGCACTTTGAGATTCTTAATTCTAACGTAATGATAAATAGCCCTTGCCCTTTTCATTGGACTTTTTTTTTTTTTTTAATCTTGAACTGTCATTATTTTATAGTGGCTTTTTTGTGTGTGCCTAAATTGTAGCCACACTCATGAGGTCTTTTGAAGTCCTTGCCGGTGATGTTGTTTTTTTTTAAACTTTGGTATGCCTTTTTTTTTTTTTCTTCTCCCCTTGCCTCTATTCTTTTTTTTAAAAAGCCATTTACGTTATGATTAAATGCCGTCTTGGAAAAGCAGAACGAAAGTCGTTAATCTATATAGATCTTCAAAGAATCGATACATTCGGGACTTCTGTAGGATTTGTTACACTCCATTTTGTTACAGTAGGCAGCTCGTCTGGATTTGGGCACATGTGTTTCTCTCCCTCCCCTCCCCTCCCCTCGCCCTCTCCCTCCCCTTTCCAGCTTCCCCCCCAAGAGTGAAAATAAAGTAAAAGGTCTTTCATGGTAAACAAAACCAGCTTATTCCCCACATAGAACACATGAATAGCTGGAAAAAAAACTTACAATAAATGGTGCATTTTTTTCTCTGCTGGGTATAGCATTCAAGATCAGTCCAGTATTCAAGAAGCAGTCCATTTTTTGCTCAGCAAGAGAGTTTAGAAAAGAAGCGTGGGGTCTATTCAAGGATCTTTTCCCCCTTCACAATTGCTGGGCTTTATGAAACCTATCTTCCATGCCTTGTCAGAGTATTTCTGGGGACCAATTAGTGCTTTGTTGCAAGGCTTCTTTGCTGAATCTTTGAGCAGCAAGAAAAAGCTCTCTTGAGTCTCCCCTTATTTTGACTATTTCAGTCATTACTCAGTGTAATAATTAATATGACAACTGGACGCTGAAGTTTGTATAGAAACACCTCGGCTGCAGGAGAGAGCGTGCAGTGGGTGGTAACAAGCTACAGATCAGACCGAGAAGCCACACACACAAGGAAGGGGAAAAAAAAAAAAAAAGAGAGGGAGAATAATGAATGAAAAGAAAGAGGGAAAGAATAAAGATAAATAAATAGTTAGCGCAATCCGAAGAAACATAATACAGACTTAGAAGGGAAAAAAAGGCAATTAAGAGGAGGGGGGGCGACCCCAGGGAAGTAAACTTATCTTGAAACAGTTTCTATGTGAATATAATTTTCAAAACTTTTACTACTTTCAGAAGGCAGGAAAGCCATTTTTTCCCGATGGTCCTTCCTTCAGGCTAAAAAATTTCCAGGAAGCATCTGCCAGCACTTTTGCATACTTTATAAACTTATCGTCTCTTCCTAAGTGTTCTTTTACAGAAAGAAGGACTTTGAGCATTAAACCGTGCTCGTGAGTAATTGTTGCCCATCTTGTCCAGGGTAAAGGGAGGCTAGTTCTCGGGATAGCGAGTTGTACGTCTACAAGATGAATAAAGCCTGTGCCCCAATGAAGAATTAAAAATGACGTTTGACCAGGGACACTGCTGAATTCTTCTCGAAAGGCGTCTTGGGATGAACACTCATCTCTTTGCAGACACTTCTTGGGCTGCCAATTAGGGCATAATAAATAATTAGAGGTTTTAAGCATATTAGATACAGCTCATGCTAATGAGCTACATCAGGTCCTGTGCTAACCTAAAGTGACAGTTTGCATATAGGGCTGCAAAAA
>NW_009725293.1:0-10685 GCF_000703405.1 Apaloderma vittatum
CCTTTCAACCCCGAACATTCTGTGATTCTGTCATTCTGTGACCTAGTCTTACAGTTCAATACAATGCACAGACATGTTCTTTCACACTATCAGAAGGTGTCCAAATCTGCTCCGTATTTTGTTATTGTAGAGATTTAATTGTGTTCAGTGGATCTGTGCAGAATTTGTTTCAGTCAACAGTAACAGCGGAGTTACACATAATAACCTTTTTTTTTTTTTTACTTGCTGGATTTATTTACACATTATAGGGTTTTTTTACAGTGCTGTATAATAATTTTCAACACATAACTGTCTCTAAAGATCAGGTGTTTCACCTGGAATTTAATACAGATGAAGTTTATAGGTTAAGAGCATGGAGGAGCACAAGATTGGTAAGAACTCTCGCCTTAAAGCTAATGTGTCTTAACCAGATGGCAGGAATTTCAGACAGACTGAGAAATAAATAGGAAGTTCAAGGAAGTTCACACTTCTTAATGTGAACAGAGTATGGAAACATTCAATTCAGCAGAAGTGCATAGTAACCAATGCAGAATAAAAAGGAAACTCTTGAGAACTAGAAGATACGTAGTGTAGCTATCTATTGTGACGTTGTACATTAAAATGATTTTCCTGGATGCTTACAGTGCTATATTTATATTGAATATTTTATTTTATTATTTTGTGAATTCCAAGTATTTTGAAAGATGGTAGTATGATTAACTATTTAGTAAAGTCATATGTAAATCAGCATAGATGTATTCGGTTATATTTATGATTTTCCTATTGATGTTGCATGTATGTGAAAAGTGCTTTCCAAGACCTCCATTGAATAGGAAGGGAAGGAAACCGGTGCACTGTTGGAACAAAAAATGTAACAATGTTGTTTAGACAGAGAGGAAACCAGCTTTGAAATGTATTATGAGTGTAACCTGATGTCATGGGCTGTAGAAGGAAGAAGTCATTAGCTTGGGAAAAAAGCAGCCCTGGCACAATAGCCATGTGCAAATGTTAATAAGGATATGCGTATCAGCAAGGTGTGGGGTAAGATTAGGAGGATGAATGTTAGGAATAAAATCCCTCAAGAGTATGTTGTCTCATTAAAGGAAAAAGCTAATTTACAAGAGATTGTTGTTTCTGTTAATCAGACAGAGGTATGGTTAGGAAAAGGAAACATGGGGGAAAAACAGGGTGATTTTGGAAAACAGACTTGATCACTAATGTCCTGTTGTACCAGCGGTGATTTTCCCTTTGTGGTTACTAATTACTGTGAATGCTGTAATATGGAGTATGGCGAAGCACAGGAAGAGCAGCAGTAGTGTCACATTAATATTTGGATGTGCAGTTGCAGTTGGAGGGTAAGAAGTCATGCAAATGCGGGTTTAGATCTACTTATGTTGTACAGTTTGTACAGTATGTCACAGTCCTCGTAGGCTAACTCTCTCTTGCTGTCTGAATGTTTGACAATGCAGGCATACACGTAGGCAAATAAGACTTCTAAAAATACATTTCACAAATCATCCATTCCAGCTGTCAGAGTGAGAACAGTGCTTTTGTCCTGCAGCCCTGGACAACTAAAATCCTATTTCAGACAAGTGAAATTTAGTTATTTGCTGCCTGACAGGAAAGCTGCTGACCTACACTTTATACCTCTCAGTACATTGGCCAGCCATTGTGTCCAACCTGAGGCTTAAAATGAGAATTGGCCTCCTGCCCAGCTTCTTTGTAAACACTACCAAATGGCAAAAGAAATGCGTGCTTACAGCCCCCAGCCTGCTCTTTGGAAAAATTCTTGCCCGTTGCCTCCACAGGGCAAGTCCCACTTTGGAAAGAGGGAACATGACTGACTATATACGGCCACCTAAAAATAAAAACAGGGACAATCACCTTTTCTTGTCAGACAAATCAAAGATCCAGGTCACCTTAAAAAATCCTAGGCTGCAAGCAATGATACTGGCTATAGGGAAAATTTTTATATAGATATATATACACACATATATAAATCTCTTAATCCTACATGGATCAGTCCAGTTTTGTTTGAAGTGAATAGAGGCGACTGACTTCAGTTGACGTTGGATGTGTCCCATGACCTTCTAGTTTATATATTTAGACTCCTCGCACTAAGCTTCTTTTCTACAGGTCTGATGTCATCACCATTATTATAAGCAGAACTTGTCACTTGATTGACAGCAAATAGCTTTTCCAAAAAGTAGCCGAGCAGTAAGAATGTTTTCTAGGAGTGACATATGATCATGACTGCCTGCAGTCCATTTTTGTTTACAGGCAGTGGAAGAATTTCGGATATTTCTAAGGTCAGTGTCCCTAGCGCAGAGATGAAGGAGAAGATGTGTTTGTTTTTAAATTGCTGTTCTGCTCAAAAAACTGTCTTCAAGTTGTGCTGAAATGGAGCACTAGACTCTAAAATAAATTCTTTGCCTGTTGTGACCAGCTAGATGGGCACAGGAATGGAGTACTCCCAACTGCACACACGAAATGGTCATTGGTATTTCATATTTTTACTTTAGGAAGTCAACTACTTAAACATATGTATATTTTTCTTTTAATGTCTGGTGATTCAGTTGTCTGGGATCTCATTTTGCTTGTTTTCTTGAAAACTTTCACAAAAAGGAATCATCTTGCAAAACCACAAAAATGTACTTCTCAGCCAGCTGTGGTAAAACAGTTTGCATGGCCATCTAAATACTGGAGAAGTTTTTGTATTTAAAAAATTTATTCTGATGAATAGCAACTTATTATGAATTCATTATGAGTTAGCCATTAGCATCTGGCTTAGAACTGTTCAAAGTATGCAGCAAATATGGAGGTGTTGAGAGAATATTTGCGAGACACAAAGAGCCATTGTTGACATTTTGTAATACTAGATCTTAGAAGATGGTTGTAAAACAGATAGGCTATAAATGTGTGAATGAGTACTGGGCTGTTGTTTGGGTTTTTTTATTTGGAAATGAATATGGCATTTAAGTACAAACCATTGTAAGGTTGTGACTAATGGTAAAATGTAATGCTATGTAAGTGACCCAACTTTTTAACAAGGTATTTAGGGCTTCTAATGTAACAGAGTCTAAACAGTCTTTAAGAAGAGAAAGAAAAATTAAAATTAATTTTAAAACATTTACGAATAGGTAGAGAAAAATCGTGTCCCCTCTACTTAATGTGTGAAATGAGAGGCCACCTGCTGAATTATGTTTTGTTTGTTTGACTTTGTGTGACTGATTGCATTCCGTATGTTTCAGATAACAGAATTTGACTTTTTTAGCAAGTGTCTTAAATCAGATGTGTAATTCTTATTTTAGTAGTCTATACTAAACATGTTACCACATGAAGAGTGAATTCTACATTATTTATTTTAACTTACGTTTATATAAATACATAGAATATTATATATGTTTACAGAGATATATAAATATTTAAAGTGATCTAGATGGTAGTTTTAAAGAATTTCCATGTGATAGTTCCTGCAACACAGGATTGCTGCAGGGGGACTGAACAGGGGACCAAATGCAATTGCGTTAGTTTCTGTTAGGGCACTGTGGCAAAGTCAACTTTATTTCAACTGCCTCAGTGGTACTGTTTTACCTTTTGCCTACACGGATTGTTTTGGATTGTGGAAAACTGCCAAATAAGGAGTAATTTTGTAATGGAGAACATGGAATTATGAAAGTAGGTTGAACAGAAGGATAACAGAGAAACATACAAGCCCATATTTCATGGTAGAAGCTTTGCTAAATTACTTAATAACAGTACAGAAGAGTGCGGTAAATAAGGCTGTGATTTGATGCAGGCATGACACGTGAATGAACTAGTCTTTTCTTTAGAGTTTCTTCATTAATTGTAGAAATTCTCAAAGGCCCCAAGAAGGACTGGGATTTAAGTAATCCAGTTACAGGAAGGCATTTCTCAGGAACAACAAAATATGAGGCTGACAAGGCTTCCTTCATGAATGACTCTTGCAAAACCCCTCAATACACAGCCCCTTCTGGGTGTCCTGTCCAAACCAGTCCAGGTCTCCTGGTGACATCATGAAATGTGAGATGCCTATGAGCTAGTCTTTGGACATGGTGGAGCTTTGGCCACCTGTCTGTCCTATGCTTCAGAAGATATTCAGGATGCTGACAGAGAAGCGTGGGACTTACCTACTAAACTTGGCAGCCCAGTCCCATCTGTTTTCCAGGGGCCCAGTGCAGCTAGGAGGGCCTGGCTGGCTGGGAACCATTTTCCTCTGTCTCCAACAGGAGAGCCAGCATAGCTGACCTCTGTGGCTGGTTTCGGGTTCTTGATTTGTTTTGTCAGCTTCCAGTGCATTCATAGTTTCTCTGTAACTGCTGCCCGGAGTGTATTTGGTTTGCTTGCATTGTGGTCTGCCACTTGGGCCTGGTTCTCGCTGATAAATTTGACATTAGGTTTAAGTAGCTCCCTCTCCTCATGACTAAACTAAAGCTGATGATACAGTGCCCACAGAGTCTTTGTTCGCTGGTTTTTTAAACGTCCTCAGCCAATGGTACGCAACTAGCTGTGTCAGCAGATACACCTATCCTGCATTGTTGGATACACGGCAAAGATGCAGGAGCAGGTCTCACAGTGTTTATGGTTCACTCTACTGTTGTCTTTTTCGCAGCCCAGAAATTCCTCAGTTGGGCACTCACTTGCTTAAAGTTTAAGGGCTACCAGAAGTTATTTCTCTGGCATCCCACAATAATTTTAGATCCTTCACCATCTTCCATGTCAGGCAGATAGATGCTCTTTGTGTCTGAGTGGGCTAGTTAAAGGTGCTCTCTGCATCCTCTGTCTCAATTTCTATGTCCTCCTTGTTTCAAGAAGTACATGCAAACCTCTCTACTGTGGTTTGGTTCCAGAGGTCCCAATTCCTCTGTCATTAACATAGTTGTAGCTTTGTTGAAGTAGATAGTTGTGGTTCCCAGCTCTTTTGCATGGCCTGTAATCAATTGCAGTATTGTGAGAGGAGGTATAAAAAGCTACGAAATCAATAGCAGACTACCAGATCACAGTTCTTGCTGGTGTGAGATGCAGGAAACAAAACATCAGTCCCACAAGAACTGCACATATGCAGTGTGCAACCCTTGTGTGAGTTGTTGTATCTATTAGCTCGAGGGACTGTGAGACACAGCCCTGTGGTGACAACTGAGGTTTGAGGGGAAGAAACATTTCCAGCTTTGTGTGTGCACTGTTAAATAATTCAAAGAAGCAGATGAACAGTACCTACAAGTACTTTTTTTTAATTTCACACTGATGAATCAAGATACTATAACCCAAATTTATAGACTTTCAGGCACACAACATCAAGCCAACAGTTACCAAAAGATAAGGGACTAGTAAAGCAATCTATAGGCCATACAAATTCTACACATCAAGTTTCTTCTGTTGTTGGATTTTGCGTATGTTAGTTTTCTTTTGGAATTCCAAGAGTTAGAGTGAGGAATTGACATAATAAAAGGGTTTTCAAAGGTAAACTTTGACAGTGGTATTGAGTGTCAACACACTGTATGTGCTCACTCGAGGATCTTTGTAATTCCGGGAGTTGGAAGATGAGAAGGCAATAAATAATAGGATACAGAGTACACTTCTTCCATTTTAATGGGAGAATACTTCAGACATGGTGATGTAGTTGACAGATGTTCAGATTAGTATAAAAGAAAAAGGAGAAGAAAAGAGATTGAAATGCACAGTCATATAGGAAATAAAACCCCTAATTATTAAGGGAACCTAGTGTAAATTTATCACAGTAAAGTAGCATATGCTTACCTTCCTCTAATCAAGCTAAATACATGCTGCCTCACTATGAAATAAAGGTAATATAGAATGATAAGCCCATCATTTTTGATATTTCACTAAAAATGGCTGGAATCACTTTTTATCTAGCTCAAAGACAACCTTAAAACATGTCAAGAAACACGTATGTACATGCACAGTTACACACACTTATTTGTTTTTTATTGTTACCACAGATAGTGTGAAAAAATAAATGAATGACCTGTTTTTACAAAGATTGATATAAAAAAAATACAGACTTTATCTGTCATCTTTGTTTTTCACCATACCAAAGGCTACAAATAGAAGAAGATGGTGAATAAATCGTAGTAGCGTGAGGGCTTATAAATAACATTCTAAGTTGGGGAGACAATAGAGATCTCAGTATTTTCTCTTCTGTACAATTTTGGGGACAATTCTGTCTTGTCATAGAGACTGTATCATATAATAATCATAAAAGTAGTGAAAAACTTCTGCTGTTGTGCTCTTAAATTAAAACGTACGGCATGCACATCTATCCCCTCATCTCAATATTCTAGAGAACAAATAACGCGTAGAGTTGTTGAGGTAACATGATTTGCTATTTCCTGAAATAATTGCCCACAAATATGGGAGATTAACCATCTGTGCCAGGTAGCAAACTCTTGACAACGTACACGGGGTAATCCCAGTGATAGTTTCAGAAAACTCAGATTTGGGGATTAGACACATTTGTCCCTGACAGGAGTTGTTTTTCACCTCATACAGAGTAAATAACATACTGACAGTCTTCAGAATTGCTACTTTTGGCCTTCTGATTGCAAGTTCGTGTTTTGCTTCATCTTACCATTCTAGGAATGGTGGTTTCCTGAGAAAATCAAGCTCATAATACTTTGGGAAACATTCTCATGGGTTTTGTGCATGTAGAACTGGCAAGCCAGCACAGTACATAATAAGAATGAAGTTCAATCTGCAGTGGTTTTATACCCTATGTTTTCAAGAGTGTATAATCATTTTTTCTGAAAATATATAAACAGAATTCTTTGCAAATCTCATTTATCCAGCTGTACAGTGGTAAACATGTAATTTGGGGGTTTCCAGTCATAACCATAGTAGCAGTAACAAAAGGTATTTAAAGCCTGTTAGCTTCAGTCGTGTTTTTACTTAATGATTCTAAAAATCAGGGTGCTGATTTTGCGGTGAGATCCTTTATCACATAGATCTTATTGAAAGCCCAGGACTTGCATTTAATATTATTCCATTCTGTGCATAATTGTACTTCTATTTTACATAAAATAAATGTAAGCATTTTTTCAAGGTCAGGAATTTATGGATTAAGAATATGGATAAATATCCTCAAAATCCAATTCAATAGGAATTTGAAAAACTCAAAAATGCAAAGATTGGAGAGTTTTCTCCCTGCAAGATTGTACAGTAGCACAGTTGTATCCGTGATTTTAAAAGCTGCAATTATTTGCATTGTAGTAATTTGTGCCTTCTGTATGGCCATACCCTTTTAAATTCAAGGAGTCTGTTAATACACACAAACCAAAAAATACAGGCAGGTATTTCAGACAGAATTTATAGAGCGAACAACATTAACATGTAGATTGATTCAGGCTACAGAATCAGGTTTTTAAAGAGAGATACTGGGAAAAAGAATTGAGCTCATCTCATACGCACAGGAAAAAATGTCAATCTGAAGGGTAAACATCTTCTAAACCAAAATCTGCATTACCAGAGAACTTCCTTGAACTGAAAGAAGCTGCAAGATGGGCTGATTTCTTAAAATATTAATAGGAAATTTCAGTGAGACATTCTCATTATGCTTTCACTGATGCAAATTTATGAAATTGTAATGATAGTAAATCTTGAGAGATTAAATTTATAAATGAATATCAAAGGATTGTTTCTGGGTTTTTTTAAGACCCGAGATTTGGTTGGCGTGTGGCTGAACAATCATTTGTCTTTGCTGACAGCCTGGTTTACGTTACTAGGCTCTGTGCTGCTGTACACCAAATGGCATTGTCCAATTGGGGTTTATTTTTAGGCCGCTTTGTAGCAGATGCAGACTGGCACATCACTGCTTACTCCAGAGATGTGTGTTACATTCCCAGCAGGAGCCTCACTGAGAGGGGAGGAAGGAAACGAGTCGCAGAAACGATAACAGTGGAGAGCACAACTCTCCAAACTCTGCTTTAGTGGGTCAGCTGCCAAGAATTACATGTGAATGGTACTTTCAAGCTGTCTTTGCTTCCCATTAGGGGCTTGACTTACAATCAAAAAATCATACACAGGGAATTTGCTAGAACTTTGAATTAATACGCACGTGACCAGAACAGTTAAAATCATCTCTTATTTGGTACTGCAAATTCCTAACCCACAGCCATGTATGTTTTTCACTGCAGCAGTGATGAACATTTAAAGTAGTGAGCGTATTTTAGAGAATATATTCTGACAGCTTGGTTCTGCTGCTTTTAAGATGAGGAGCAATCTTTGTGTTATACTTAACAGGAGTAGATATTACATAATATTTATTAAACATAATTATAATAATTAATATTTATTTAATTAATGCTAATACTATGTAAAAAAAATACAACTATATCTGAAAAAGTAATAGTTATGGGAACTGACATAATTCCTAACATCAAAAGGACTTTCCCGTTGTTTGCAGTGGAATCATATTTTAAACAACCATTTAGCTCGCCTTATAAAAGAATGAGATAACAATGGCTGGATCACAGACCAGCAAACCAGGTTTATGCAGTGATTTCCTCTGTGAACTTAGCAAATGCTTCTACTGTGAATATGGTCAAAAAGTAATTTAAGAACTTCGCTATCCCTCTACATGTAAAAAACCTGCTTGCTTTCTTTTTAGATGAGTATTTTTCCTGCCAGTTTGTCAAGTTAGTGTGATACCACTAACGCAATTACTTAAGAGTAAGCTTCCCGGCCATTTCATCAGTGGCAGAATTCTGACTTGCGCTTCCTGGATTTCTATAAATTTTCATATTGAAGTCAGCAATAGTAACTTTTAATATTAAGTAGGCCCACTTGACAACTAGTAAATAGATCTTTATTGGAATTGTAAACAGAATGTAATATAAAAATCACGGGAGCCACCATTACTGTTCTTCCAGTCACCTGTCAGAGTAAAAATCTTGTTTTGGCTTCTCTGCTGGTAAGGGGAAAGAAACACTAAATTATAAGAGACCAGGTGAAGCTGATACGTAACGTCTAAAAGTACTTCAGAAGGAATTTACCTGTCAGTACTGATCACAAAACCCAAGCCAAAACAAAACAAAAACCAGAAGCAGCTTTCTGCACACAGCTGGCTTCCCAGAATACTCAACAAGAAAACGTGTGCTCCTGGTGCTGTGTGCTGGGCAGTGCTCCTGAAGTGTGCTGCGCCGGAGGATAAGGCTCGGATAACAGCCTTCTCTTGTGTATTGTCTTGTTTTTACCAGAGATCTTTTGGGAAAAAAAGAGAGTTGCGTGAACGCCAAACTGGAGTCCAAGCGCGCAGTCGGCTGCTCCGT
This sequence comes from Apaloderma vittatum, assembly GCF_000703405.1. Classification (NCBI taxonomy): domain Eukaryota; kingdom Metazoa; phylum Chordata; class Aves; order Trogoniformes; family Trogonidae; genus Apaloderma; species Apaloderma vittatum. Next base: position 9,285 of record NW_009725293.1, read on the forward strand.
AGTGTCACCTGCAGCTTGAACACAGCCATTGCACGGGGCCTGATTTTATTGCCATTCAAGTCATCGGTGTCTCGGCATGTTCCGTTGTGTTCCTATACTAATGTTTATGGCACAGCTGCCAATTGACCATGAAATATTAGCCTCGAGTCACACATATATATCTGAAGTAGTTTTGTGTTATTGAAGTAAGTGTTCCTGACCACCATTAAAAGCTCTGATTTCTGTAGCAGTGGACATTAATGAAAATTCGGGGTTTTTTTTGCTTATTATTCAAAGGAATATCCTCGCTTTTTGTAGCATTCGATATAATGGTAAATTACAAATTAATTTCCTGCCTTGTTAAAATCTGTTGTGTATAGAAGAATTGTACCCAAGATGAACGTATTACTATGCTACCAAAACAGATTTAAATCTAGTAGCCAGTAATGGTTTAATGTAACAAAAAATAGCAGTCTTTGTTAGAACCAAAGCACTTTAGAGACACAGTGACTTGGTAGCTTTAGCAAAACAATAGTTAACCAAAGTGGAGATTTTTTTCTGTGCTAATAGACATGGTATAGTGCATGATTTGTAGATTCAGGAAATATGCTTTCTAAAAATAACTCTTAAGTGTACAACTCTCTCAAGTGTGGGATTCAACACTTGGGGGTTTGGCTTCCATGATCATATAAACAGTAGTACCTGAGCTCCTCTCAAAAGAAATACATAGTTTAACTACACATGCATCTTAGCGGAGACAAGAGACTCAAATGTGACAAAAAGAAAATTGCTCTCATCTTACAGAGTTTGATTAAAGCTTTAGGCATAGAGCTTTTTATATGACAAATGCTCAGTGAAATAATATTATGTCTTTATACTCCAGAGCACTATTAATCTGAGGTTTCAGGACTTTAAGAAATGTTAATTAACTAGTTACCATTCATGTAAAGTGTTAGCATTACAGTCATTTTGTGGGCTGATAACTGAAGCATGGAAAGGATGAGGTTGGGGTTCTTTTCCATGTGTTTTCCCTATCACATATTGACAGGCATTAACTGCTTGTGCAGTAGTGATCTCCATGGATCTTCCATCACATTAGCCCAAAAGGAGCAGGAAGAATTTTGGGAGAGACTGTGAAGAGCATCAGTCATGCCCAAACCAGGATGCTAACGCAGCCTGGAGCTTTGTGTTGGACACTTGGGAGCCCAAATATGATAGCTGAGAAACCAGGCAGTGTTCTTAAGGATCTGAAGCAGTTGCATATTTGAGGAAAGAACAGGGACACGACTGGCTGTTTTGCAGGAAAATGAAAATTTGCATCACTTTATTTTATTTTTTTTTCTTCCCAGAAAGTTGCCTGCTATAACTAAGGCAAATAATGCGCAAATGAGGAACCACTGGCTGGATGGCCGGGCCCAAAGA
>NW_009725294.1:0-218 GCF_000703405.1 Apaloderma vittatum
GATATTATAATATATATACATCCCTATGAGATATTATCAGTTTTCATTTTGCTTCAATAAGCCTTTGACTATGGTCAAGGTATCTATCTGAGGTTCCCTCTTTGGAGAGTGAACTATAAATGCCCAACTTCCTTGTCTCCAGAGGAGCTTTATCCCTTCCTTGTAGCACCTTTGAGAGTGTTCAGTCGACATTCAGCAGTAGAGGCCTAAACGAACGT
>NW_009725294.1:249-1028 GCF_000703405.1 Apaloderma vittatum
ACCATCTCTCAACTCTCAAAGCTCAACGTCTCCGAGGTCCCACAATTATAAATAGCACAACTACCTGGAGAGCTTCTGTTGCTGAGAACAAGTGAGTACGAGGGCACAGGTTGCACACTTGGAAATGTACAGAGTCCTTCAGGATTTATTTGTTCACTACAGAAAGAAAGTGAGTCATGAGAAACCTTAAGGTGGAGCACTCAGAACAAGGAGTGTATAAATGATTAGCAAGGGAAGGTCAGCACCAGTCCTTCAAGTCTGAGCATGTCCTGTTGTCGATGGTACATAAATAATACTATTGGATGCCTGTGGCTGCAGGAGAAGAGCTATCACACTTCTAGTCTCTGACTCATACAACATCATCAATGAGGCTGATCTCAGTTTTCTTAAAGAAAGGTAGTTAAGGTTACAGGACTAAAGTGAATATGGAACTTGATCAACAGACCCAGTTTCAAGTCAAAGCTGCATACTTGACAAAAGCCATGCTTTTTTTGCCTTTTTAAACAAAACAAAACAAAACAAAACAAAAATCAAACATGATCCCCTTTACTACATGGAGAGCCAAATGCAGGGATGGGAGACGGACCTGAATTCCACTTGCACTCATGCAGCAATGTAATTAATCACCCTGTCAGATAAAATCTGATTTCAGAATCTTTATTAGCACACTGATGCAAATGAAAGAAAGTATGCTGCCTGTTTTCTTCAGATCACAGGTTGATTTCAGAGCATTTGCAGATAGGAAAAAAAACAACAGTTGACTTCTTCAGTGAGCAGGA
>NW_009725294.1:1059-16536 GCF_000703405.1 Apaloderma vittatum
GTCACTTGGAGGTATATGACAAAAACGTTGGTTTTTTTCTAAAATAAACTCTTCCTGATTTTAAAGAAAATATGCTGTGGATAACGCACCTAAGTACACAAAATATCTTATCCTTAAATCCACTGATCCTGGCAGCATTGTATGAGGCAGCATCTAACTAGAGAGTACAGCTGTCAAAAGGTGGTAGGTTCCTGTATTTTCAGCAATATTGACTGTATTAGCTATAGGGGAATCCAGGCTATTGGTGCAGTTTATCATCCAGCCATGACTGCTCTTAGACATCTCTGACACCACATCTCTTAAAGAACTACTGAGCACTTTTTGCACTGGTACTAAGCTTTTCTTCAGATACTCTCCAGTAAATTTCTTATCATGGACTAAAGTTGGACAGGTGAGCTGCATCACAGAGATGGGGCAAATCCTGAATGGCAGAAGTTTCTATGGTGTGGGAAAGTATATAATCATATACCTTTTTCTGCTCTTATGCTAAAACACACATAAGTCATTTCACTGACATCTGAATTGGAAAGGGCAAGCTGCACAACACTGGGTGAAAAAGGAATTTTTTTCAGCATATTTTTATTTAGAAGTTCAAGAGCACAATCCTACCAGAACCCAGCAGTTAGAATGAATGCCAGAAAAAATCTATATATACACATACAACAGAAAACATAGACATCAGTCTGCCTTTTCTCAGGGAGCTTCTCTTGTGCATTTTTGTTTCACCTACAGTCAGATACTTGGATCCCTACATCCCAACAGACATCTGGCTGAATGAAAAGAAGCCAAGAGACCACAGAGATGCGAAGCTGAGGCCAAGTGTTCTCAGTGAGCTGTGGGGGTGAGATGGAAGGGGCACCCTGGACTGCCGGATGAAGGGCACCACCCAGGACCCAGGTATGCTGGGCATGACACTGCATGTGGTTGAATGTCCGAGCTGGAATTGGGCAGGTGACAACTGGGTCAGGCAGTGGGTGGCAGGAAAGGTGACTCTCCTGCCCTCTGACTCTTCAGGCAGGAGGCAAGAAGGGTGTTGTTCCCCTGTGTTTGGGTAAGGATCCCATTTGGGCCCATGCTTATACACACACACTTCCCCATCTTGGTGCCATTTGACTTACCAGCACATCCTCTGCAGCCACCGCTTTCTGTTTGGGATCTTTCTCAGCTCCTCTGGTGACACCATAGTGCTGGCAGAGTGTGCCTTGCTGGTGATTTACTGAACTGTAGAATTAAAATGCAATTTTGAATTTTAATGAGGTTTAACACTGTGCAGAACTGCACAAAGTTCAATTAAATAATTTTGCATTTTTTTCCTGTCTACATACATCTATAGCTATGTGTCTTGTCTTAAAATAAATTATTTGTGGATGTGGTCCACACGTTCCTTTGATTTGAGAATCCTAAAATATTTTACAAACAAACATTATCTGTGGAGTACAGAATCCTTACTCTGAACCTTTCTTACCCCTAAGGACAGCTGAGATGCAGGGGAGATGCTCTTGCATAGCACTCAAAAAAATCTGGACTTCAAAAAATCTGACACTGAACTGGCCAAGAAAAGTCTCTTGCTTTGATAACTGGATGTCAACCTCCCGCCTGTCAGGCTACTTTAATTAACGCTTGACCTTGCCTAGCTTGCAGATTTATTTATCTTTTTTGTTTTCTGGTCAACAAAAATAATAGAACAGGTCTTTGGAAAATAACAGAAAATATATCTGAAAAATGCCCATCACTGTACAAACAACAACGGGTGAAATCAGGAGATAGAAGTTGCTTTGCTCACACGGGGTGAGTGGCGGAAGGAAGCAGCACCACTGAACGGCTGCTGTGGTGTCATCTTCAAGTCGTAAGATCCTTTTCTAAGCCACTTCTACAAACGCTACGTGCCCAGTTTGCCTCATCCTTCTCTACCTTCTGCAGTCACACAGGTACTCACTTGTGCAGCAACAGTGTCCCGGCTGGAGGGCCCCAGGATGGAAGTTCTCTGGGGGTCCTGGCCCAGGGGCAATCCCAGTGGGAGAGAGGGGGCAGCTGTGCCCACGGGGAGGCGAGGATGAGTCAGGTGACCCCAATGGACCAATCTGCCCAGTACAAAAGGGCCCAAAGAAGAGCCCTGGGGCCTCCAGTGCTGCTGTGCCAGCTGTTTCTCACCTCTCCCCGGGCTGCCGCTGTTCCTGCCTCCTGTTTCCCCACTGCAGAGGAGCGCCATTCAGCAGAGCAGAGAACTTTTGTCCCGGTGCTCCCAAACCAGGACAAATAGTTTGGGGAGGGACCCAAAACATAATTGCCATGTTTAAATAGCTGAACTTCTGAAAAGCATAAAACCTGACCTGATTTGTAAGTGCTGGCTGCAAACTAGGCCAACATACGTGCATTTTGCCTAGAATAGTATTTATCTTGTGCATTTCTACAGGCACAGTGAGTGATGAGATAATGGGTGTGCAGTTTACTCATGCAGAAATAAAGTAATGAAATGCAGTCTCTTGCCCGTTTTCTTCTCCAGGAGGTGCTACAGAGGCTGCTGTTTTCAAGGCAATTGTCAGTGAAATTGTGCATGCATCCTTTTGTGTGAAACAAAACGCACAGTAAGAGTTACAAACTAATCAGAGGTTTGGCAAATGGTTTAGGTCACAGAAAAATGTCTTGATCCATATACATTTAAATGAATAAATAACCAACTACTTCGGCAGCGCCATCGTTCTTTGTCAGTGTGATCCTCATGCTTAATGCAAAGTGCATGAGTGCTTTTCTGCAGATCAGACCAGCGTGTTAGAGAGAAGATTGGTAACTCACATTTCCTTGCAATGAACTATACTGAAAAATTATATTTAAACCTGTAACCTCAGAACTGCTCTGCCTTCATCATGCAGGCACATTGCTATGACATGGCTGACTGGCAGCACAAACAACTTCTCAGAGCAATTCGTAACAAAAAACATATATTTATTCCTTTTAAAAGACAGGAGGAATAACCCCCAAAGCTGACCAAGCGCTTTCCTTCTGTCCCTTTTGTTATTTTCTAGTGTCTCTTGGGCCTGAGTCAAAACCACAGCTGTCCACCCAAGCCTTCCCACTGACTTCTGCGAGGCTTGGATGGGGCTTGCTTGTAATCAAGCTTTGGTGCTGACCTTAGTCTGCCATTTCATCCCTCAGGCTCCCAGGAAGAGAGAATAGCAAACTCCAAACAACGTGGGGAAATAATTCAGGTTAAAGATGCCTGGGACAGGTTTCAATATATGTTTTGAGAAAACTGGTAGTGAGGCATGGCTTCAGAATCCACAGAAAGGACGTTTTGGCATGATATCCCAGCACATGTTTGAAAAGCACCAAATACCATAAAGCTGGAGGCTTTGGGCAGTGCCACTGAGTTAATAATAATTTTTTTTTTTAACACAGAAATGTGATTGAATTTAAAATTTGACTGTATTTCTTATTCTCTCAAATTTGTGCATATACATTACTGCTTTGGGATTACTGCTACATTTCTGGGATATACAGGAAATAAGGACAAACCTTGAAGGTGTAGTTTTCTGGACTGCCTGGACCTGCAGCACTTTAGGCAGCTGTCTGCAAGTGGCCCAGACATAAATCTTCTGTCATCCAGAATGGCACAGAGGGCATAACAGTCACTCCCAGGCTAGCAGATCCTCAGCAAATTATTGTCATGCGTTCGGGTCCTGGCCCAGGACACGTCTTCTAAACGTTGCTCCTTGCAGATCATCAGCCTTCTATTCACCTGTCATCTCTGTTCCCTTTTATTCTGCACAAAACATGTGAAGTGCAAGGAAGAAAAAGTCAATGAATGTTCCACTTACCCAGTAACACCTTGCATACGAGATGCAGTAGCGCATGGCACCCAGGACAGCATCAAAACACGGCCCTGCTTAAACACGGTGCATTTTGACTAAAGAAGTAAAACCAGGAACTAGTAAAAATTAAAGGAATAAGGCACAGTTTAATAACCACAATAAACAGCTACTAACCATGTGGTAGTGCAGAGATTTCCATAAACCCATGAACTCTGTGAGGCCACTGGGAACACCCAGTGCTATCTTCTCAGGTGAGAGAGCAGTAGGAAAGAAGGGGTACTCCTCAGTTCATCCCTTTATTCACAGGGAGGAAATTACTTGTGCTGACAACAGAACACAGCAAACGCAAGAAGCCACCCTCTATCGCAATGTGTAAACCTGCATTCATGAAGTAGGGTGCGCCTAGCATAGAGCACCCCCAAAACTTCTGCATTTTAGGAGTATCAACCACCGGCTTTGTATACATGCTCTGCCTTGGGTATTTCTCTGCTATTCCTGAAGGGCTGTGGCTGATTCAGAGGAAGAGGAGAATTTTTTAAGAAAATCATGCTTTTAGGCTAGTGCATTACTATGGGTGCCAACTTTCGTCATCCTTTTTAAAGGTGAGGTTCAGCGGCCCTTTGAGGATTTCTGTGTATTTTTCTCTTGCTGTTTTGATGAGACAGACTACAACCATGGATTTGAAAACGGAAGTTTGTTACTAGCCCACTGGCTCTTAAAAAGAAGGTTTTGTATACACATCTTCCCTTTGAGACTTGGATTTCTCAGATCTGAACCCCATGCAGCAGGGGAGTCATCATTTGGCAGTACTGCAAAGTACGGCATAGTGACATTTTTGTTCATGCAAATCCTTGCACACACAGAATATTGCTGAAATGCAGGTAAGTGTTTAATGAAACTGTAGCTGGATAAAATAAACCTCCAAGAAACATGGCTCCATGAGTGATAAACTGCTATCAACATCCTATTGCTGTAAGTGGACCCAAGGATCACTGCAGGCCAGGAGTATGAACCCTGAGGGCTCCACTCCTTGTTGTAACAGCTGAAGGAATGTACAGGATGAGGTTTTAGTTTAAAGAGCAATAAACCTTTCACCAATCAACCCCAAAATACACCTAACCACTGATTCCTCACCCCTGCATATTGATGACTAACCTGCTGTGTTTCTTATCCCCATCACATTCCTGTTTTGGCTGTTTCCTGTTTTGTTTAGTAAACTCAGATGTGCTAAACAATGCTGTGGGACGTTTCCTCTCCAATTTCAGCATCATTTTGTACTACAGCGCTTCAGTGCCACTTAATGCTGTAACGAGAAATAGTGCATTTACTGCAATGTATATTGCTTGTGTTCTTCTTCACTGCAACAATGAGTCATTATTCAGAATATGTTTATGTAATATCATAAATACCAATCTCTGGTATTTATGCAGCATAGTATTTACTTGGGCAAGTTGCCACATGCACTAAAGAAGTAAACAAAGAGCCATTCTTTGGAGGGTTAAAAAAGTCTTAAAATGAATCCAATTTTCCTTCATAAGGCACTCCTTGTTATTTTACCTAAAGTGGCTCTTTAAGATATACAGTATGATAAAACACACAATTCCTGGGAGACGTAATTATGGTTCCTAAGAGACTAGTGAATAAACAATCAGGAATAGAGTGTTTGTTTTCCCTAGCTTTTTTCTTAACTATTAATGGAAGGCATTAAAAAAAATAGAGAGGAATGTGTTGCGTTGATAAATGGTAAGAAAAGTTGAGGAGCGCACTTCACAGAACATGCAGAGTTTCTGCCTAAAAGCAGTACTATTTTATTGGACTGCAAATAATCCTATTTTAAAAAATGCATTTGCAGTGAGTGTAAATACCACAGTGGGCTCTTTGTTTGTTATATTTACTGTACTGTGTACATCAATGGCACAACGTGTGTTCTAAAGTAAAGAGCTTGCCTTGTCTCATGTTACCTTTAAGCATTAACACAAACAGCTTCCTTTGACTCAAGGTGACAAAATCTTTTGCACTGTACAAAATGTTCTGTCTGACACAAATTCCTGAAGGACGGCAGGGGGGGGCCCGTCCGGTACAGCCCCGAGCCATTGCAAATACTTTCCTAGCAAATCAGGGACACTGCAGTCAATTCTACAGTGTGGCCACTGAAAACCTAGAAGACAACCAAAGCTAAGCTGAATCAACAGCTGAAAAAAACCTTTTTGCAACCTGTGTATATCAGAATGCAGTTGAATCAGGGCAGCTTTTAAAATATTGGTCCTCATAAAGTCATTCACGTGATCCATCATCTAAAACCAGATGCTCCCAAAGCCACTGTTCACCTCTCTACATCGTGTACTTCTTCTGTAAATCAGATTTATGAAACCAAGCTACTCATTCTATTCAATGGTTGATTTCCCAACATCACTAATATTTAAGCAAATGACGGACTTCACAGGACCCTCACAGAAGCACAATTTCAAACCACAGGGCCTGGACAGGCACCAGCACCTGTCACTGCAGGTTTTTAATCAGATGAATATAATGATCAGGTCTTATTATTTTAGCAGAAACAAATGTAGACCTCACATTCCTCCTGTGGCAAGCAGGTGTCAGAGCAATAGATCACTGACTACGGCAGTCAATATGCATTTAGCATCTACTCATTTCGTTAAAAAAAAAACAACACAAGACAGGAGAAGTCATGATAAAGTCTATTTTGTACAAGATCTGAAGTAAATGCTGATGTCATTACAAGCAGGAAAGCACATAGCTCATGAGTTACTGCCTAAGTGATGGGAGATATTTTGTCTCTTTCTATCCTGCATATACAGATTGGCAAAAATGGCTACAAGAAAAATATATGCACAGGATGAATCTGGTCAAGCTAGTACTTGTTCCTGTCTTAAGGATTTATTAGAGAAGTGAATAAGCATGCTTGTTGTGGTAATTAACCCCATGTAAATCACAAATCCTGCCTTTATAGGGTTTTGTTTGTGCTGCTGTCATTAATGGCCATTCAGTGTTTCCAAACTGGAGGCAGGCCCGAGGTTAAACCTCAGAAGTGAAGGGGCAAGATGAACAAAACAGGGGACAAGGGGGCCCTGGCAGGGGAATCCCTCAGTAAGCCAGCCCCCTTGTCACTGGTTCACTTCCTTGAGAGACCAGAGAAAGGAAAGACAGCAGCAATAAAAACCATAGAATCCTACGATCTTTGGGCAGTCTCAGCTTGATAGCTACGTTTCTGCAATCAAAAAATAAAAGATTTACTTCCACCCTCTCCACTCCCAGGCTTTGTTCGTGTGAGGCCTGTTTCTCTTGCCCAGGCGAACAAGGGTTTGGCAGCCCTGCGCTGTCCTGGCGTGGGTGTCACGTGTGCAGGGTGCAGGGCACGGCCATCACTCCACGCTGCAGGCTGACGAGGAGCTGACTGCTCGTGCAACGCAGGGCTAGCTGCTCCGTGGCCTTGGGATAGTTCCTTCCACACTCCATTGAAATCTGCAGGAATATTTTAACTGATTTCAACAGGCATTGGATCAGATTTAACATTCCCAAACCAGATGCAGGAACAGATGTATGGTGGCAGTGCTAGTCCTGCCCTCAGGAATGGCCCCTTATCTTCTCCTTTGGTTTGTAGGCTCCAAACTGTCCTTTATTTTCTAGCAGTTAACACCATTAGTAATGGAAGTCTAAGTCTAATAGGAAATGCCTTCTCTCCTGTAACAAAGCTCTCTTAATTAGCAGTGGTGTGATGCCTTCAAAGAAAATCTGAACTGATGCTCTAACGCTGACTGAGTGGATACTTTGGCAATTTGCTAGACTTCTTGCTGACATCTCCCATATACAGCATGCAAACGATAACGGTTAAGTAATAGCCATGAGGAATGAGATGGTTGCTATGCACACACTTCTGATCAGTAAGGAGTGGTCCATCAAAGATGCCTTTCAGTTCAGGACAATTCTTACCAGAGGAAGTTTAATCAGTGAATAATTTGCAGCCACCCAGTTAGGAGCATGCTGGAGAATCAAAAGTACAAGCTCTTCATAGGTCTATAGTGCTTGTGAGGCAACTACACTTTTCCTCTCGTGCTAAGAACCCATCTTGTCTTCTGGCTACACTGAAGAGAAAATGATCACCCAACAAAGACAGCACAACACAGCAAAATTGAAAACATATTTAGCAATTTGCATATCTTGCATGCCATAGAACACCCCCAAATCCTGGTGGAAATGTGCATAATGTGCCAGACATCTTGAACCCAGGAACTCCCCTCCCCATAATCCCTTGGGAGGGAAAAGTTTCTGATTGTACTCCAGCTTCCCCATAAAAGCTTCATTGTTACTGCAGCCCAGCCTTTACCAGGAGTCATGGCACTGGGCCACAGCCTCCAGGGACACTCTCAAGCTGCACAAAACAAGTTTTTCCAAACAGTTTAAGTATTTCCCAGCCCAGACTCTCACATTCTAGTTGTTTGTGCAGGGACAGTGACCCACCAAGCCCTGCCTAAAATACTGGTTGTTTAAACTCCACAGAGACATTTTTTACTAACATTCCTTACTGCTGTAACCTCTTGACCATTTAAAACCACTATTAACGGGCAGACTCTACAGGCCTAATGTCAAGGAGTCATCTCTGCTGCAAAAAAGCAGCAATCAGACAATAGATCCCGTAATTGCTGCTTCCTCTGGACCACTACTTCAGCTAGCAATTTGTTAGTTTAACTGGACTTTGCAGCAGTCCACCAGATACATGCAGCATCAGCCCAGCAGCTCTTAGTTGCAAGAATACTTTGTGATAAAACAAAAAAATTTGTTCAAGGGGAGTTGACTTGGTTCAGTGGCACTGGAGAAGCTTTATCTCTTGGAGGGGCTGGGACACCCTACGGGCAGCAGTACCAGTGTCCCAGCTCTGTGTTCATCTCGCTCGCTTCATGCCTGGAACACCCTGGGGTTTCCATGCCCAAATGTGGAGGAGGTGTGTCCAAGCTCATGCACAAAGATTTCACCCTCTTTTCTAATCAAGCAGCACCACAGTGGGAAGAAGCCATTGCAAAATTGCTTATTTTACTTAAGTTTCTATGCTGGGAGTTAGGGGAGATCCTGGTGTTTGCGTCAAGGTGCAGGGATCTGACAGCAGCAAGTAGAAGCTGGGGCTGAGGAATATCACTGGGACACTCCGCAGCTGCCATGACAGTCTCTGAAGGCGCCTGCCTTGCACACTCCTTGTTTGCAAGGGGACATCACAGTTAAAAGCTCTATGATAGTGGCTCAGGCTCCCCTAGCCCCACAAGAAACAGCAACTCTCCTCCACTCCTGCAGGTTACTGCCAGCCTCTTCAACATGCTCTATACAAACACTGATCCACCATGAGCCCCCGGCTGGCAGCAGAGGGCTGGCAGCCTGACATACAGTGTCTTGGGGGATGTGGTGAGAGCGGCTACTTTCTGCAGAGACAGCAGCAGCCTGCCCACCCATCCAGGACAGCCTCATGGGGGCCACTGAGCTGTTATCTTCCTTCCCTGCAGGACAGCAGCTCCCCAGGCTCACTCAAATCGGAGCAGACCCCTCAATATCCCACACCGTCCCCTCTGTTCTAGTCCTGCTCAACCAGCACTTATTTGCTAAATCAGTGCTAATTAATGAAAATTTTAGAAAAGGCTAACGAATTCACAACTTCTCTTCAAAACAGACTGCTCTCTCGGCACTTCAGAGGCACTGGCATCCCTGGCCTGTGCTGAGAAGGTCAAAGCCATTCAAAGTCAAAAGCACAGGTCACAGGGACACTCAGCCACACTGCCTCGGCTTCCCCAGCAGTTTGAGTCACCACTTAGCTCCATGAAGTGTTTGGTGATTTTTAATATGGGGCCCTTCAGAAAGTGGCTTTTAGATGGCTTGCTCTGCAAAGATGATAAAACAAACAGAACTGGAACTAGAGAGGAATTTGGGGAGTGCTTAGCACCAGCCCTGGCCTCTGCCAGGAGTCCAGGCAGGCCCTTAATGAGCCATGGCAGGCTGGTGAGTGCCAAGTGGGCATAGCCCTTTTACAGGTGTCTAAAAACACACTGCTATTTGAGGAAATAAAAGGCTTTAAAATGTGCTCATAAATTTAGTCAGGGGTGCTTATGTTTAAATGACCATAGTCCATTCACAATCTTTATCTCCCTCAACCTCGAGGGGCTTTGGGCAGGGATGTAGACACTGCAACCAGCCAGCTGCCCTCCCTGCACACTGTCAAGCTTTTCACTTTGTGGTAGTGTCCCCTCCGACCAGGCAGCTGCAGAAAGCAATCGTGCAACGCAGCATCATCTCATACCTTGGTAAGGCCCTTTGGCTCAATTTGGTCTAATTTGCTAACACGCACACCATAATTACAGGGCTTGTGTTTAGGCATATCTCGAGAGTTCCTTGTACATGTAATAGGAGAGGATAATTCATCCAGAGCCCATCAGGGAAGACCAGCCCTAAACTGTTCAGGGCCAGGCACAGAGCCCTTTGCACAGATGGGAAGGGCCCGAAAGCCTTCATAAATCCCTGCCAGTGAGATCAAACCTGACATCTGGCAAGATGGTGCTTTTGCCCCTTGCTCCTGCCTCTTTATAGCCTCACTGTGGCTGATGACAAAGTGGGAGGTCCTCAGTGCCACTCCAGCTTTCAGAGGGGGCCGTCTTCCCTGCCTTGGCCTGTCTAGGGACACTCTGGCAAGCCTGAGGGTGCCAGCCTGGAAAGGACAGGCTCAGTCAGCCTTGCTGGAGAGGACTCCTGTGTGACCGTCCTCAGTCTGCTAGTGTGGTGCACAACACAAAGAAGGAGACTCCGGTATCTCACAAGGCTTCTTGCCAGCATAGCTACATTGCTTAGAGGTGTGCTACTTTTTTCTTTCCTGACCATTGTAGTTATGGCCACAAAAATTTAAATGGAGGCCAAGCCCAAGTGTGGGAGCTGATCCTTTGCCTTGTGTGTGCCTAATGGCAACATCTTGGTTGTCTAATAGCTCTGTCCTGCATCTCTCATTGCACAGATTGAGCCTTGTAAAACTTACTGGATCTTGTATAAGCCCTTGGCCAGGTAATGTGCAGCCCTGCAGAGAGGCAGCTTCTCCCAGCTGTGCCCCTGGCAGGGAACAAGGTTTTGCTCTTCCTTCATGATGTTTGCTCAAGTTCCGCACTGCAACACTGAAACCATTCTTGTTCCAGGCTCAGAGACACTCACTGCTTTTGAACGTCAAGCAGAGCTGTTTTACATGCTTTGAGATGGCAACAACCCAAAAAATAACAGCTGATACAATCAGCTAATAGAAAAATAAGTTCACGGAATTTTTCTTGGCCTAGAAACCTATCTCACATTAATGCAAATATTCTGTCAGTATTCCACTGAGTCCATTCGGATCTCAAACAGATCTACACCTGACGGAGCAGCGCTGAGCAACGCCTGCCATCAGGCTGCGCACGTAACTGAGGTCCTGGGCAAGGTCCTGAGGGCTCTGCACCCTGCGGGCTTGGTTTCAAACTGTAATGGTTTCTCTTTGCAATACAGTGAGTTCTTGGCCTTCAAGTGGGGCTATTGTGTGGGCACAGAACATGCTAGTAACAGCTCTGCTGCAGCTACAGTCTTTGGGGCAACAGGAGGGTGGCAGTGTTACCAGGAAGGTTGGTGCCTCTTTCCTGATGCTTTTATGGAGTTTCTGACAATTGTTTAAGACATTTATTTTATAAATTTCCCAGAGAACTGAAACTTTTTGAGCTTTTTACACTGAATTACTGGCTCCAGATGAAGATGAAACCATGCAGCTGCCTGGACCATTCCATGAGTGGATGGACATCACCGTCAAGTGTGGGCCCTGCCTATGCCTATCTCCACGCACTCAACAAAAGATCACAGATGGAGCTCGGAGCTAGCAGGAGCCCTTCCACTGAAGTGCTGCAATTATGATTTCTCTCACTAAAGCTACATTTGGCCTTTTATCTGACCTTCTTTGATCTTTTCCACAACCTCTGGCAGGTCTTCAGTGCATTTAGTTCTTTATATTAAAGCAATGAATCCCACATGTAACCAATTAGGTTTAGACATAGTTTGGTGACCATAATATTGTACAGACATTCTACCAAGTTTTCAGCAAGAGAGGGTGGCTCCTACATGTCACTTTTTAGTGGGGAGCACGCTGAGTGCAGTTCAGAAATATCCCAAGGAGAAAAACATATTCCAGAATTACACTCCAAGCCCAAACGTCCCACTTGCAGACAACATGTTGCCTTTGTGTACATACAACAGGGACCCAAATGCTGCTCCTCCTCCTGTGGCACAGCGTGCAGGGCAAGAATCTCACTAGACTTGTGTGACCAGGTTTGTCATCCAATAACCTCATCACCTGCAACTGTCATTGCCCGTGACACACACCAAATATCTTTCACTTATCAGAAGCGAAGAGGCAGCAGCACCCATAAAGTCTTTTAGGTCCATCCATTTTATCGAGGAGGGGTGGGAGGGCAGCCAGTACAGGTGGGTATTTGCCTTCACTGCCTTTCCACTGAATACAGCACAATCCTCACTGCTTCTCCCTCCTCTGCTGCTATACTGATGCAATGCAGGATGGCCAACACTTATCATATTATCTAAAATTCCTCTTTGGGTAGTCTTCAGTTAGAGATACATCCTCCATCTGTTTGTGGTGTCAAATAGTTCATACTTGGACATGGATGAAAAATGAAACTTCCTTCTGTTCAGATAACCACGAGTCTTCCAAAATTCAGCAGAGGCACTGAAAGCATGCCACCACTTCTCTTTCAAGCTCTAGGATGCAGGCCATTAACATTGCTATTTGTTAAAGTTCTGTTCACCACGGACTTTGTCCCCTGCTAGACAGAGAAGGAGCACATTTCCTTGTGTGGGTCATCTCCTTTCCATGGAAAGAGCTAGTGTTGATGCCAATTGCTGGTCTGTTTGCTTGCTCCCCTGCCAGAGAGAGGATTCCTTGTGTTGAGGGGCTTGGTGGCTGCAAGAGCAACTTCAAACCAATTCTCTCACACCTTGAGAGTTCTCCTCATAAAGAGGGCTTTTTTCTTCCTGCTCCCATCGTGCCAAGGACAAATACACATCTGTGTGGAACTTCGAGGTCTTGCCATAGCACAAACACGTAATAAGAATCCCACAGGCAGCAGTGTTATAGACCATGGTTCTGGCGCTAGACTATCTGTACAGTTCTTGCATTATAGCAAAAGGTCTGGATAACATGGCAAGAGGAACTCTAATGAACTTCAGATGGAAAATTATTTAACGGAGTAGCTTTCCTTCAGAAATGCCTTTCTGTCACAATCAAAATGCTTTGTGAAACTTATTTTTACCAACTTTTTTTTGAGTAAAAAAATGTTGACAATTTTTGGAATAAAACATTTAGATTTTTGATTTTAAATAACATATGCATTTTAAAAAAACCTATAATGATCTAAATAAGCCAAAATTATTTATTTTTTGTGGAATTTTCCTTTGTGGAGAATTTCAACATTTTGAGGTTTTGTTCTGAATTGGAATGAAAACAAATTTCAAAATCTCAAAATTGTCTGTGAAACACAATTTCCATTCTCTGGACAGCTCAAGTTTCAGGCTAGAACATGTCTAATAGCTCCCCTGCAGGGAATCCCTTTAGGAAAAATGTCTCTGAATGAATTTACTAGTGCAAACATATAGTTTTAAAGATTTGTATGTTTGTCCAAGGAGAGATCTCATTGCCGAAAGCTCCTCCAAGTCTCCAAAAGCCTCCACAAATTCCTGAAAGACTTATTTCTGAAAGGCATTGCTAACTTTGTACAGTTGACAGTGGTCATTTCTTGGTATTGATATTAGTCATTCAGTTACAATTGCCACTTATTTGCCATAGACCACAGAACTGATACCATAACTATTCTCTTGTTCAGTTGGACTGCTTTTAATAGTTTGAACTAGAGATTATAAGATTTATATTACCTTTTCAAGGTAGGTTCTGTCTGTTCAGATAAAAATTTTCAATAGACCAGAATTTATATTCTAGAATATTTAGATGGATTTAAGTATCTGCAGTCTTAGCAAATAATTCTGCCTTAAAACAAAATCACACATTAAAAACAAGATGACTTGCACTTTCATGTATAAAGAACAAAAATTTACTGTAGGACAAATTAATTATTAGGGACGCTGATGGAGACCTACTGCTTTCAAGTGAGTTACTTTGGATTTACAGTGACATAAATGAGATCATAGGCCAATCTGTTCACAGCAGCTTTATATATCACAAAGGTATGAGGAAGACTAACACCAAAATGAATTAACATAAAGAGATTGTAATCACACACTCTATTTAAAAAAAAAAAAATCAAAACCAACCTACATGTCACGGTGGTTTTTTGCTGCCTTTTTCTAGTTGTTTTTTACTGGAGGGCAATTGGTGTGGCCTGTGCTGATATACTGTGGAAAGTGTCTCTGCTCCTCCAGAAAGCAAAGGCTTTGTGTCAAGGTGAAAGCTGAACTAAACACACACTCTGCAGTCAAAGTTTGTTTATAACTCCTGACTTTGCTGGGTCAGTTATGCGGCAGTTTCACTAAACAAACAAGTAAAAAGCAGGTCAATGTCCAAATACTAGAGTGCAGCTTATTTAAACTGCTTCAATAGTTGTTGGAGGAGTAAAGTTGTAAGTGAAACAAACTGCCTCTGCGGTAAATAAAAGTACATGAAACACAGTGGATTAAACTCATGCCCAGATGTAATTCTTTGTCTTTCACTAAGATGCCTTTGACCAAGTATCTCAGCATAACACAGGAAATTACGGAAAGTACATTTGGCCCTTGATGCATTTGTTGCAGAATCAGCAACATAAATCTTTCAATCCACTGTCACGAGTTGCTATATTGTAAGGTGTGTGTATTAAATCATCACAACAGGAACACTCTCTGAAGAACTGGAGAGGAGAAAACAAACCAAAATTGCATGGTAAATCTATCAAGGAATGACACAAGAGGAGCAGAGCCAGCTGAATCAGTACCCTATGTGTCCCTTTCACATACCTCAGTTCAGCAACATATTTTCTGGAATCATCATCCTACTGAGCCAGCTGTTTATCTTGTATATACAAACCACCTCCTTTACTAGACCGCCCATGCTTCTCATACCTCTTAACGTAGCTCTCTTTAGAAACCCTGTGAAGTACAGAAGTGCCATTATCCCCCATTTTACACAGGCAACAGAGGCCTAAAGTTATGAAGCTGCCAAAACATGGGCAGCTAAACACCAGCCCTGTCTCCACCTGAGTCCTCCCCTTTGTATTTCCTTCTTGAAAGATGGGCACTCATCTGGGTCTGGAGAAGAATATTCCCATCCACTGATCTTTCGACCTGCATACCCCTTATTGAACATACAAATACAAAAATGAGCAATCAGTCATCTGAGGCAGAGCAACAAGTATGTACCAGTTCATGAATTTATTGGCCCACATGATGTGACCACAGTCTTTTGACTTAATAGTCCATCTTTCCTTCTATGCTAGAATGCATGTAAAAAAACCACCTATCCGATTACATACCTAGCTTTAACGTTAAACATTTAATTTACACCCGACTTGCTTTTTATCATCCAAGGAACAGGTTAGCCCGCCCCGTGCTCACAGGCTGACTTTGCAAAGGCACCACCAAGACACCCTGTCACATAGCACCACGAGGA
>NW_009725294.1:16560-17844 GCF_000703405.1 Apaloderma vittatum
TCCCTTTTGGAAGAGGTGCTCTTCCTGTTACTGTTGGAAGTGGGAGGGTCTACCCATGAGTCAGCTCCCTGTCGGGAAGGAACCACTGGTAGTTCTCATGTGCTTGATAGTAATTCTCTTGGTTGGTACCAGTGAATTCATCAACTAGTGTCTTGGTCACTTTCCTCGGTATAAAATTTCAGTACAGCTACTTTAGAATCATTCATTAATTTTTACTCACATATTAAGTCTCTCCTCTTTCCAGTATGCCTCGGCTCCTGTGTTTAGAAGCATTTCCTTTAGATGCTGTGGTTGCTCTCTTTCATTTTTGCTCTCTGTTGGTACTTCTGAAGGGGGCTGTGAGAAGCACACTGTGTTGGTCTCGCTCTGCTCTGCACGCAGCACAGACTGCCTTTGACAAGGGCAAACATAAACCAGGGTTGTCTGCCTTTGAACACGCCAAACTGAAACAAAAATAAAGATTTGCAAAATTAAAGCAACCTTACTCATGCAGATTTATTCCAAGGGAAGTGGGTAGAGATTGGTCCCAGGAAGATCGCAATACAGGAATCCCTAGATTCCTAGACAAAACCTGTCTAAATGAGTTTGTGGTCAACACTTGAAACAAGCAATTGGCTCTCTCATCAGCTCTTACAACAGACCGATTATGGCAGAGCTCCACACAGCTGGCACGGAACGCTGCTCCGTGGCTTCTGCTGGCAGTCTAACATGTGAAGGTGCAGTAATACATTAACTGTGCACCACAAGATGGAAACCACCACTTCTTTTGATTCTACCTGGAATACTTTTTTCTACCCAGTGCATAAACGTATGAACAAGCAGGGAGAAGGGTTTAAAAAGCAGCAAGCATTATTAAAATGTTTAAAGGAGGAAGAGAAGATATTGTTTGGCTGAGCACAAGTGAGAGGGAGGCAACTCCAGTTTGGAAGGACAAGGGATTTGTTCAGGGAGCCACAGAAATATTTGTCTGGAAGCCATGGGAGAAAATGAAGAAAAGTATGCTTTATAATAAATATCAATACAATCTTGTGTCACCAAGATCTAGCAGGCTGGGAAATATTCCCCTCAAGGAAGCTTTAGACTTTAAATTCTAATAGAGATTTTCTAATAGCTAAAGAATAAATACACACAGACAGTAATCAAAATAGTATCAGGTTCCCATGCAGAATGTATAAATGAAAGAGCAGTAGCACTTTTAGAGCAGCAAGCATTATACAGGACTAAAAACCTACTGAGACAAATCCAAACTGCTGTCCCATAATCAGCCAGCTACAGTCTCTCTGA
>NW_009725294.1:17855-23029 GCF_000703405.1 Apaloderma vittatum
AATAATGGAAGAAATTCAATGGGTCAGTATAAAACCAATAAAGAAGTAGAAGAAACACAAAATCTGTGACACAAAATCAATATGCCAATCACCTTTTGTCATTCATCTCCTTTTACAACGTGGAAATAGTTGGTTTGCAGTGTCACAGCACAAGAAAAGCCTACTGCACACTTTCTTGCACCTTTCTAAGCAGATGACCACAATTACAAATTCTACTGTTAAGCAGATAATTGTAAAATTACCAATTCTATTTTATTAGTAGTAGTAGCATCAGCAGTAGTTGTGTTACAGTAGCCGTGAGAGTCATGTACTGTATGCCCTGGCCTGCTGCACAATGCACTCTACAAGCACACAGTAACAGATGGAAGAGTTTAAAACCTTGATCTTATTTGTTTGTAAAATTCTGATTTGATTTAAAATTTGCTCTGTTCCAGCAAAGATTTATTTGTGTGCTTTTCTTTACCACTGTGAGGAACGTGACTACTCACAATGTAGAAAGCAAAGCACATGCAGGATGAGAATCAGAAACAAGCAAGAAAAAGAGGGGAGATGGAGAATATTAGCATCCCTGAAGACTTCATTTGCCTTTGCCTCTTTGTAATGTGAAGCTTGCTTTACTGCCAAACCCCTCCACACTCGGAAAACATGGGTGAAGATGCAGAGCATACTTAGATTGCCTTAAAATTGAGAGATTTAAAAATGGCAACATGGTTTGGCTTCTTGTTGTTTGGCATCTGGTTTCTGAGCCTTGCAGTGCATTTGGATCACATTTTCCGGCACTTCCCTGCAACTGGAAGAATTAGTAATTTATTGTTTACAAAAAATGAAAAGTGAGAAAGTCATGTGATCCTGTGCTTCCAGGAGCTGAGACTTGAAGAAAAAGCCCACCCCAGACTCACAATAAAATCATGAGAATTGAAAACACCAGACTTAAGAAGCTCATCCAAGCTCTCTGCTGTGCATATGGAAAAGCAGGGTGTTGTCAGGACTAGTTAACTAATGTCATAAAGCACTCAGAAGAACAACGTTAGTTATTATTTAGGAGGAAACCAAAGTGTAAAGTGTTTTACATATAAATCTGCCCTCTAGAAGAGCAACATTAAAAATGCAAGATTGAGCTCTGGATTACTGAAGAGTAATAAAGAGGTTTTAAACACAGCCATAACTCACTCTGCATGAAAATGACTCAGCAGTGCCTTGACCAAGCTGGCAACAGGACCTCTGGAAGCGATTAGGAGTGGACTGTCTCCCATCATGCCCTCCCCCACTGGTCTGCTCGGGATGGGCCCAGTGAAAGGAGCTAACCCCGGAGCTGAGCAGACGGGCTCTGCACCCCTGCGATCAGCCTACCTTTGACTCGTGAGCAGAGCAAAGGATGGTGGCGGCAGAGGCTCTGCTGGCACTGACAGGTAACGCCTCATAAGGCAGCAGATCGTGCTGTGAGGTACATGGTGCGGCCAGCCCTGTGTCAGTGTCGCAGTGCTTTCAGTGTCCAGGGCTTTCAGAACAGCTGCAGCCTGGCTCTGTGGACTGACCATCCCCACCAGCAGTCAGAGCCCAAATGATGCACTCCTGGAGCGCCTCTGCCCGTTTGCTTTTGGGCAGAGCAATCCAGTTTGCTCAACTGAGCCCACACTGCAGTGCAAGCAGGATCTGTGTCGGGGGGACAATGCAGAGATTTCCTTCACAAAGAACTCCTGAGCTGAACCAAGCCACTGCCACAGGCTCACCTGCGGCTCTGCATGGTGGAAGTCAGGAACATCTGCCTTGAGGGCAGAATTGAGCCTTGGGCAAAAAATATTTTGGGCCAAGTGTTTTGCAACTTTGTCTACTTGTGGGTTCATAAAAATATCGCTGATAGCAGTGAGGACTTGGTGGAAGCAAAAGCAAGCCTGCTGACAAAAGGTTTGTTCTTCCACAGCACCTCTTGCAGACTGTTCAGAAGTCCCTTCCTTCCCCAGACACCCTCAGATAAGAATCACTGCTTTCAGTCTTTTGGACCAGATCTGTGCGCAGCAGAGCTCTGTTCAGTTTGGCGGCAGTAGAATAATTCACACATCTTGAAACATTCTTTTCCTGGCTTTAGCTGCTGTAGAGCTGGACCTGTCTTACACGCTGCGTAGCTGCTTGGAACCCGCTGGTCCGCTCCTCCTTCCGATGCAACATGAAGGGAGCGCTGTTACTTTGTTAGGAGAGAGCTTAAAACAAACAAGCCGCCACCAACTGCAGTTTGTGTATATGGTTATGATTTTAAATTGCAAACAGGAGGCTACTTGGCTTTGCCTGGTAAGCATTGTTTGGCAGTGGATGGGCTCCTCTGATCTCCCTGAGCCTTGGAATGTTGCTGTGAGATTGTGTCACAACTAGTCATTAATTATTTCATCAAAAGCTTATTTTTCTCATTTCCTCATCATTATTTCCACCTAGTTTCTTATAAATTGAATCCAGTTATTGGCAAGGCTTGTTGCACCCCTAAGTGGTGTCTGGGCTTTGCAGAGGAAAAACATTGATCTTAGAAAAAATGTACTCTTGGTACATGTAGTTCACATGCGTATGTATGCATACACCAAGTGAGAAATTACTGTATATGTGTACAAATACTGCTCTAACCCTCCTTGTCCTCCCATTTACTCTGGAAGCAGATTGCACTTCTTCCTACTTCTTAATAGATAGAAATACTGTCACTCTCACCAGGGGAATGAATAAACAAGAAAAAGCAGAAAGGAAGAAATAGTACAGCTGCCAGGAGATTCTAACAGTACCTTTACCTCCTCAGGAGATACTTAACTATACAATATGCCACAGTATTCTTGGTAAAATGGACACCCCTCCCATTAATGCCAACCCTGATAAATGAAACAGGACAGCACTACTCATGGGAGATAATTACAGCCTCAAGAGAGTTGGGTGTACCAAGCCAAAGAAGTAGGGGAGTAGTGAGGGAGCCAAAAGGTCCAGAGAGGAGGCTCTGAAAGCTCTCCTGTCACCAGTCGCCAAGATGCTAGCAAAGGGAGAGGAACAGTGGGATCCACCAACCCCTCCACCCCCTCACAGGACAAGAGTAGCCTCACAAGCACATTGCGGGTGACAGCCCGAGGCACAGAGGTTACTGGGCTGCAGTGGACCAGAGGCAAAGGGAATGCCCCAGGAGAGGCTCCCCAGTGTGCCCCAGCAACCCAACAGACTGGCCGCTAAACCAAAACAGCAACAAAAGCTGTTACACAGAAAACTGCTGCTGCCACCCTTCCGTAGTCTGTTGCTGGAGCAGCCCAGCTGCAGGAGACAGGAACACTTGCAGCAATTTGCTGTACCTATGCAGAAGTCATGCTGGTGAAGAGCCTTTTTTTTTTCTTGGGAAACACAGTCTTCTCACAACACGTTCAGCATGTCGTGCGCAAAGCAATGAGGAATGTCAGCAAGATCCCTTCTGTGCCTGACTCAGCAACGGCGCAGTGATAAGCGTGGTTTGTCCTGCAGCTTGTGCTAAAGAACGCAAGACTTACCACAAGGACTCCAGCTCTTACACAACACGAAAGCACATGAACGTAAGAGCAGCCACAGTGGGCCAGGCCAAAGGTCTATCTAGCTCCCGTCTCCAACAGCGGGCAAAAGCAAAATGCCTGGGGAAAAGTATGAGCACTGGGTAAGCACATACAATATTTCCCCTGAGTCCTCTCCCAGCTGCCAACTATCTCCAGAGTAGAAATTTCTGGAGCCAAGTATGTTTTCCTGTGTTTAGAGCCCTGTAAGCTGCCCTGAGTTGCATCCTTCAACTGTACTTGTGCTTTCCCTAATCAGTGTGCTCTCTCAAGATGTATTCTTTCTGACCTCTTATTTATTGGCCCTCCAGATACTCTTCACCCTCTTCATGCTGGATGTATGCCCCTTGATACCACTCATCTGAATTTTCCACCCTTAGTCTTATGTGTTTCTCCTTTCTTCCTTATCCTTCAAAGGACACAACTGATGGAGAGGATGCGTAAAGCTCGAAGTCACCTACTGGGACTGTCCATCACTTGAAAGTTAACTCTTCCATTCTACAAACTTTCAAAACTTTTTGGTCCCTGAATACACATACTGTCTTGTGTTTCCTCACCCTCACGGGGTCTTTCTGACCCTTCCTTTTTTCTCTGTCCAGGGCTGGTGCCCCTCTCTGACATTTACCTGTGCTCCCCCTAAAATCTCTGCAGATCATTAGAATTTCCTCAAATCTTTTTGGCTCATTTGTAGCAGAACTGTTGATGAGAAGTGATGGACCAATCTTCTGGTGCTGTCACCTTGTGTAACCAAGGTTAGGCCACAGAGTGTGTGACGCTCCTGAATTAGGCAGATTAAAGGTACATTAGATTTCTGGAATGTGTGAAAAAGACAAAAGCTTTACGTCCTTCCAGAAATCCCCATGCAATCTTTTTGTTTGCTCCTGAGAGAGACACATTAAACTGTCTGCAAGCCCTCACTGGCAAAGACCCCATTCTGAGGGGATACTACATATAACAGCCCAGTCTTAGTAATTCAGAACTGACAATGAGAAGACAAGTGCCCGAGATCTGCAGCATGTGACTCATTCCCAGAAGCAGAAAGTAATTTTCAGTGCTATGACAGTCAGGGGAGGAGTCCATGTAAGAGATGACAGCTGTCCCTTTTGGGAAGGTGGTGTCCATACCTCATCCTGGACTTCCCTAGAGATGAATCATCTCTCCAAGAAAGCTGTTCCCATGAGTGCAGTGGGTTCAAAGAACAGGTCTTGCATCCATGGCGATGAGTCAAGCCTCCACTCTCTATGCTTTCTGTTGGACTGTCACCAACATTGACACGCAGAGCCCACTGTTGCTCTGCCTGAGGAAAAAATTACTTGAGCTTCCCTACTAGGTCTACAAGCTTCAAAATGGCACTTTCCTTGCTCCGGGGAAGATGAACTAATCTGGTGAATCAAAGGAAGGCTGTTATATCTCTCAGCCCTCACCCCTGGTGGAAAGGGAGAAGGTGAGGAAAGTTCAGATGATTTTCCTCACTCTATCCTCACCAGTAATCAGAGTAAAGAACTGAGGCTTACGGGCTCTGGGCAAACTTTTGCCTCATCCACATGTTCCACAGATACTCATTGTATAAGAGTTAATTTATTGTCTGGCCTCTAATTCATAGAATAGAATCATAGAGCAATTCAGGTTGGAAAA